>NC_134488.1:59340224-59640224 GCF_040206685.1 Ascaphus truei | reverse complement strand
AGCGCGACTGACTTCTAATCAGTGAGTCTAAAAGAAAATCAAGTTGTCATGTTCGCTACCCTCTAAAATTTAAGCTCTTTTTTTGTTCTTTTCTAAACCATTGTTCATTACTTATTTGAACTTTAACTTTTATTAATGTAGAAATGTAAGTGCATTGAATTTATACATGTTTTCAAAAAAGTAGAAGACAGATGCCATGTTGCCTCTTTGTTGATGTCATTTAGGGTACAGGAAGTTCTAGGTACAGTAGACATCAGTGCAATTTACACAACTTTCAACTCCCCTAGATGATAGGAAGTTACAATGCAACTAATTTATCTAGAAAAGTAGATGTCTCTATTGATCAAAATGTCAGTCCCTGCCCAAGCCATACATTACCTCACAGGAGGTGACAGTTGGACAGCGGAAAGATGCAGTACACTGAACATGGCAGTACACAGAGGTTAGCCATGATTTAACATAGTTATTTAAATTGTATATGTAGCCATGTATCCTCTTGGCTACTAATCTGCCCTACCTAACACACAAGCCCTGGTACCTGCGCAGGCCGTGTTAGGGTTAAATCTATGCCCTTGCTGCTGCAGCAGTAAACAACTCCCCTGAGTGACAGGTGGGGTGGGCCTAAGGCCTGTGTGCTGCCCTATCAGGTGCTCAGACCTAGGACCCTCCCCCTGGGTACAAAAGGCGCTGCAGTGCTATATTTACTGGTTATTGAAAGTGTGGAGATAGGGATCTGGTTCACCTTCCTTCCCCATCCTCAGAAGGGAGGGATACTACCCCTTACTCCACCACGGAGTAAGGGGGCAAAGGATAGACCTTTTGGTGCCTCAAGCCCTGGGGTTTGATTCCAGGGACCAGAGAGAGATAAAAGAGTGTACATGTTGGTATCCTGTATGAAGAATAGAGAACCATCGTTTGTTTTACACTCCTGCCTGAGACTACAGTTTATCAGGGGGAGTGCAAGAGGGTTTTCCTGCAGGAACTGAACCCCGCTCTGCTGGGTCCTGCTGGCACTGGAGGCACTGCACCCATGAAGAACTGGGAAGATCCCTAAAGCCTGTTCGGTTAATCGCCAAATAACACCGGCGGACACTCAGTATTCTGAAAGCCTAGAAGGTGAGCATCACAACAATACCAGGAAACAGTGAAATCTCCCAGAGGGTGGGGGAACACCTTCTTACATTTTGAGGCGCTGCTGAGATCTCCTATCAGGACAGGCATTTACAGTAAGAGAAAGTAGGTACGCTCCTGTTATGTACGAGGAGAGGGGGTCAGAGCAGGTGTAGTGTCCCAGGGGACTCTTGCCCAGAAAGGTACCAACTTCCCACCAGTGAAACTACAACCTGTGCTGCTCCCTTGTCTGTGCTAGTTCATGCCATCCAAAGAACTGATGTGTAGGGCACCTGGAAGGGGTGTTTTGGGATCCTGGGGACCCAGAAACCTCAGGAAGGTGACTGTAGCATCATGGTCCAAAAGGATGGTGTTCTCAGTATGTGTGGGTAGTGTCCGAGGAGGGGCTCTTGAAAGTCAGGAGGCAAGAACCCCCATTTGAGGAGCTACAACAACACTAATAGCGGTCCCCAGCACAGGAAGCCGATGTGTGCTATATTTGAAATGTCCACGTGTGTAGCATTCTAGGGGACTCTTGCTCAGTAAGGACCACCTTCCCCGCCAGAGGAGCTGCAGCGCATGAAAGGAACGGTTCCCGCCAAAATCCGGAGGACAGCGTGGAGAAGTTTGCAAGATGCAAGCTTATTTTGTAAAAATTGTGCTTGGTTTGACGTGAAAACAAAGCTCCGCCCACAATAAGGGCTGGGTTCGGCAAGAAAGCAAAGCTGCGCCCATGTTCTGAGAGTGGCTTGGTGCGAAAGCTGAAGCCGCGCCAACAGTTGTGCCTGTACTCCTGGATCCACCAGGGGGAGGAGGCAAGTGATGTTGTGTCATCAATAGGGTCATAGCCAGATGTAAGCTACCGCACCCTCAGTAGTGCATGGTGAGGCAAGGAGTAGGAGAAAATCACCACTGTTCCCACGCAACATCCCTACCATCTACCATGGCCGAGTACACTGTAGCTCACTGTATCTCACCGTATCTCACTATCTGATACCAGGAGACTCTGTTACCAGGAGACGTGATGTACACGTGAAGGGGGAGAGTTTTCTACAATATATTTGCCCTAGCTGCAATTTCCCAGGTGGAGACTGAGCCTAAAATCTAAATGCCAGCAATGTGGGACTCCCCACCTTAAGCCCAAGGTGTTACTATCTCCCCTGCCCTTGCCATATGGAAGATGTGGCCTATCTGCAAAAATGTGTGGACTGGACCGCAGCATCGGGAGCGGTGGCTCCAAGGGCCCCGTGTATTCCTATTCCAAACCCTAATAAAGAAGTACCTCGAGGTGACCGCCCAGGAGGAGGGTGAGTTATTTCCGCAGGTGGTCCAGGAGCGGGATCGCTGCCTGCAAGCTGCCACCAGCGATAGCGAGGTGTCCCAGTGCTCTTCCCCAGAGGGCGTGTCCAACGCTACGTTGGAAGAAAGTGAAGGGGGGGGGGGACTCCATCATGATGCTCCGGCCAGAATGTCACCCAAGTGCTGCTGCCATGGAGATGGCAAGCGGGAGCTGAATCCCGTATCGGTGATGTCATCGAAGGTGACGTGCACCCTGAGCGGAGGAGTGCCAAGTTTTTCTCCAGAGAAAGGTCAAAGATCGGGAACACCCTCTAGGGCGGCTTTCGAGTCTGATGTGTAAAACAAATGTTGAGAAGGTATTGCCGTGGTGGGACCCCACGTTTCAAGGGTATGTCCATCATATGAACTGGACATGGTTCTTGCTGTTTAGCGGTGACATTGTACTGTCGGTCCCCATGAGCATGACTACCCCTGTGTTCCTGAGCCCATAATGAGGGAAATAGAGGCCAACAGAGAGGAGTGGTTGAGGGACAGGGTCCTAGAATACCTAGTCTCCAGGTGTAGTATCTCTAGGTGCTACAATGATGAAAAAAGTATGTTATCTCATGCGAGTATGGAGGGTAGGGTGAAACATCTATATGGACCGGGAGGAATATATCCCTGAGCGGGGTCCAAAGAGGGAGTATTCCATTAATGTTCCCAATGGAGAGGGCAGGTTACATAAGAAACCTGATCCGAAACATTATTATTAAAGGGGGTATGGGTTCTTCATGTTATGGGAGGGATTCAGACATACAGTACCTCGTCGATTCAACTGTTATGTCATCAAATGTTATGTCATGAACTGTTATGCATTGTTACATGTTTTCCAATTTAGGGATGGTCTGTAAATTAGATTCTCAGCGGGGTCCATGAGATTCCACCAGGGGGAGTGCGTAGCCAGGGATCCTCTTGGCTACTAATCTTCCCTACCTAACACACAAGCCCTGGTACCAGTGCAGGCAGTGTTAATCTATGCCCTTGCTGCTGCAGCAGTAAACAGCTCCCTTGAGTGACGGGGGGTGGGCCTAAGGCCTGTGTGCCGCCTTACCAGGTGCTCAGACCTAGGACCCCCCCCCCTGGGTACAAAAGGGACTACAGAGCTAAATTTACTGCTTGTTTGAAGTGTGGATCCAGGGCTCTGGTCCACCTTCCTTCCCGTCCCTCAGGGGAGTGGGATACTACCCCTTACTCCACCAGGGACTAAGGGAGAAAAGGATAGACCTTTGGAGCCTCAAGCCCTGGGGGTTGATTCCAGAGACCAGAGAGAGAGAGAGAAAATAGTGTACATGTTGGTATGCTGTATGAAGAACCATCATTTGTTTTATACTCGTGCCTGAGACTTTATCAGGGGGAGTGCAAGAGGGTTTTCCTGCAGGAACTGCACCCCGCTCTGCTGGGGCCTGCTGGAAATTGAGGCATTGCACCCATGAAGAACTGGGAAGATCCCTAAAGCCTTTCCTGTTCGAACCAACTAACACCGGCGGACACCTGTAAGCCTAGCAGGTGACCAGCACAACAACACCAGGTAACAGTGAAATCTCCTAGAGTGTGGAGGAACACCTATTACATATATATATATATATATATATATATATATATATATATATATAACTTGTAAAGAACGATTATATATATATATATATATATATATATATATATATATATATATATATCGTTCTTTAAATGTTAAACACATAGCTATTATCTTTCACAAAAACATTCCAATTACAGTTGTTATTAATTGGGATACTGTGTATAAGTATATACTGTATATAGTAACATAAGACATAAGTATAGTACACAGTGAGGGGTCTCACTGGAAAAGTGAAGGTCCTGATAAAGTCAATGATCTCAACTATATTTTTGTATATTCCACCAGATTCAGATGTGTAAATCTCTTCAAACGCGAGTTGCAGAATTGTTTACATCTTTATGTTAAAATTGTGTAAAATGTTGCCACTTTTCACTTGAATTTAGAGAAAGGGGCAATCCCCCCCACCCCGCCCCCCTCCTAGCAAACGTTGCCTAATTTGCGAACTTCAGTAAAAAGTTTGCACATCTCCACTCTGGAGGCCATGTCCTGGCAGCACAATGATAATCAGGGCAGCGTCCAAAGGATGGCGGTTACTGGGGCTATTGTAAACTAGAAAATGAAAACTTCCTCCTACCCTCTCTGGGTTCGTATCAGAGTTCCGCACCACACTTAACAACCTGCCCCCCCCCCCACCCATCAACGAATCTGCACACAACCCCGTCCTTCAACACCTGGCCCCCAATTTCCCCTCCACTCAAAGCCTGTGGCATGATCTTAAAAAGGACTTCTAGGTATATTTGCCATGCCATGAAATACATTCAGCATTTTATTCCACTGTTTCAACAAACAGGGCTGCGGCAATCGTACAAGCACATCAAGAAGGAAGAGAGCGGCAGATACTAACAGCTTGTCCTCAGCTCAAGGAACCACAGACTCCGTTACTGTGTCATCTGGACCTATATACACCACTGATGGAGGTAAAACTTTGGGATCACTCTCAGTGTGTGGAGGATCACTTCTGTAAAGTGGAATAATAACAATGTTAAGGTGTTATATAGTGTGTTTATCTAAAATAATACATATAATACATACACTTAAGACCTTAATCTGAATAGAACCCCCTCCCAAAATAGACACACATTAAAACACCCATTAATATACACTCGCAAAGTCCCTCAAATGTGTTTTAAAAAAACACAAATGGGTACAAATTACATGCTAAATCTAATAATATATTAATAGCCAAATTTGGTATTAGTCTGTTAGTCATTCTTGCTGCAGATGAGAATAAAAACATTCCTAGTTTTCCTCAGTTTTCCTTAGCAAACTGTCGTTTTTGTTTCTCAAACCTACAGGTATAACTCGATTTTTTTCTCAAAGTTATCATATAAATTCTAAGTTGGCCTCTAAAGTTTAAAGATGTAAATGTATATGATAAACGATGACGTTTAAAACTCTTGGAATTAGGAAGGGACATCAAGATTATTGCCCGAGTCTAATCCTTTACAAAAAGATCACCGATTTCCCAACCCATATTTCTAAGAATAGGAAAGTCAGGTTTGAAATGAAGCATTGGAGTGACGTACAGTACAGGTATAAAGGATTGAGCTACAGTATACCAAGCAAGCATAATGGCCCATATTTACTAACCAGTGCTATTCCATAAGACACCTCCCAGTGGTAGAAGACACCTTATGCCCCATTCCATTGAATGGTGTCCTCTAAAGTTGGAAGGTGCCTGATGCTATAGCACATTTTAGTAAATATGGGCCAATAGACCATCCTCATGCATTACTATGTCATGAATGTTAAAAAGACTTATTTGACTAATGTAATTCACTCTGTGTTATTTTTCTTATTGATGCTCTTTTTTGTAGCAGGAACATTACAGGCGTCCAGTCAGTCCAGCAGTAAGTACAGTATGATTCCTCTGTTGATATTACAGACCTGTCACCTCTCACTAATTCTCTGAGAGTGTCACTGATTTGGCACAAAAATCTACAATAATCATTGGAATCAGGTGAGGGGTCACCAGAAATCATGGTGGAACCCAGCTTCTGCTAACTAAAAAATTGAATAAATTAGGTGTTACTGCTTTTCTGAGTCTCAATAACTTTAAAGTGGGTTATTCCTGAAAGTGTCATAGTTCCAATCTAGTAGAAATTCAAGATAAAACCCAAGAAAGGCTCTTTCCCATGTTCGTTTTTCTTGTCTGTAGTGTTTTTTTTTTTTTTTTTTTATAAAATGGTCAAACTTTTCCCAAAAATGTGTTTTATACTGTCTTTTAATAAAAATCTAAAACCAAATGCAATTGAGTTTTGGAAAAACAAAATTAAAACATCAGTTAAAGCGCCCCCCCTCCCCCTTAATTATGAAGCTTCCATGAACCTCATAGTGGCCCTGGGTGTGCCAGCCCTCATATTTAGGAAACGTTGTAAGGGTACCCTAATTGTTACACCATCATGGTCCCCATAGACGTTAATTATATCTGCCATATGTAAATGTGAAGTGAATAATATCACTCTCTTCTCCCAGATGGGGCCGATGTAAATCAGCTACAAGGCACCCTGACTGGACTCATCGTTGGACTCATTATTGCTGCTATGTTGGGAGCTGGTCTGTTGTTTGGCAGTGTGATCCTGTATAAAATGTACCGTCTCAAAGCCTCCCAGACTGAGAAGAATGGTGTGGACAACTTTGCATTTAATGGGAAATAAGCATTTACAGTAATTATAGTAAGACACACACACACACACACACACACAAACACACACACATACACCACCACACACACACACACACACACACACACACACACACACACACACACACACACACACACACACACACACACACACACACACACACACACACACACACACACACACACACACACACACACACACACATATAGTTTGTAAAATCAGTCTACTTTAATCAATTACAAAAAGACAATTGTTTCGGAATAATGTTAATGTTGATTGTGACTTATTGATTAAAGGATTAAGTGAAGACAATGATTCTTAATTCAGATTTATTTTGTTATTAATTGCCTAATAAATAGAATTGCTATTAAATCTGTTTTGGATGAGCCTGTTGTTTCATGACACATACAGTATCTTAAAGGTGAGTTCAACATGATGCCCTTTAAAGCAGATAAAAAGAAAATAAATAAAAAGGCGCTAAAATCTGTTAAAATCTGTTAGTGATATACATTTTTTAATAAATTATAGGTTTGTGGTAAATCACAAATTAGTATAAAAAATTGAAACATCAAACTCTTTACCTGACATCTAGTGTACATAAAACAATTATTAGTGTTATTATACTATACAGTATGTGTTCCTAAAACATGCACAATGAAAATGCTGCTCAGAATAAAGACATCCTGCAAAATCACGAAACAATAAAGTTTCATTGAGTTCACCACAGATGGAGAGGTGAACTTGCAAAAAGGAAGAACACACAGAAAAAGTATGGTACAGTGACGTATATTCAATCACTTTGTAAACAAAAGAATAAGTGATCTCAAGTGCACTCACAAAAGTATTTTACGTTGTATATAAGGGATCTCATAGGAATCTCCTTTTAAGAGGCAGAATTAAATCTTCATTTGTACTCTATGTACATTATATAGAGAAGTAAACAACAACAGAAAAATAAATAAATATATATATATATATATATATATATATATATATATATATATATATATATATATATATAATCAAGCCAGTTTAAAAAAATAAATGTGTAAGGATACAGTATGTATCATTCTCACATGTGCCACAATTTTGGACACTGCCAAACAACAGACCAGCTCCCAACATAGCAGCAATAATGAGTCCAACGATGAGTCCAGTCAAGGTGCCTTGTAGCTGATTTACATCGGCCCCATCTAGGAGAAGAGAGTGATATTATTCACTTCACATTTACATATGGCAGATATAATTAACGTCTATGGGGACCATGATGGTGTAAAAATTAGGGTACCCTTACAACGTTTCCTTTTATCACTGATTCCATAATTTTTTTACTCACCCACAATTATTTTAATTTTTCACTCACAATATTACCTTCAGAAGAAAGGTACAGCAATCGGGACATCATTCACCCCTCTTATGCTAACCTTTTTATGGGTTTATTGGAGCACACTCACATTTTTGGAAGCACACATCCTTATCGTAAGCACATCATTTTTTATAAACGGTTCATAGACCTTTTTTTTATTTGGGATGGTGACTCCTTAACCCCTTTAAAAACAAATAAACCGGCGCCTCCAAAAAGAAATATAAATATAGCCTGACCAAATATAAAGTCCAATACGGCTAGGATGAAGTCCAAGGCAGATTCTTCAATGAAGTTGGATGGTGATCATTGCGTGATGGACGTTACGGGTCGAGAGCTTCCTTAAATGCCGGAATTCGGAGGGTGAAGGCTTCTAAAAGCCGGTGGCCCTTCATATCTGGGTCTGAGTCTGGATAGTTGTCTGCTTGAGGGGCAGGCTCCTGGGTCCTCTGTGTCTCCTGGTGTCTTGCTGTCAGCACACAGCCCTACTGTTAGTTCACAGCAGGAGGCTCCCCTGAGCAGGGAGCTGGTTAATTGCAGCTAAAAACAATTAACCTGTCTCCATCTGGTTAATCAGACCTGTGTAAAAGCCTCCTGCTGTGAACTAACAGTAGGGCTGTGTGGTGAGTTATTCTCAGCAGAGTACTTATTCAACTTATTGTGTTATATGTCATGCCAGTTGATTATATTATATGTGCATACTCTCGGGGTTATGTGGATTGAATGACTCTGGTTATCCCGTTGTTGCAGGACACCCACGATCGCCTTCCATTTCCCTCACAGAGTTCAGTCACACTATGGGCCTATGCAGAAAGCTCCAATAAGTACGTTTTCGCCAGCTTCTCGCCAAAAAAGCATATAGCGATTCAGTAACAGTGAGAAGCTGGCGAGAAGCTCAAAAATCGGCGTTTGTTTTTGGCGAGTGAAAATGTGCCCTTGTATTCTCCAACGTCTTAGCGTGAAAATACACCGTCTGCCCGACTCGAGATGACTTCAAACCTCCGGAGGATTTAACCCACTCTTATAGCGCTGATGATCTGGGAAAACAAAATGGGGGACGAGCTCGGGAGAAGACAGTAATTGAGTCAGACAACCATTGAAGCTTTGTCAAAACTGTTCTCTCATTTATTGAAGGTCTACAGCCGGTTTATATAGCAAACTTGAGCATAGAAAATAGCACAGATATGAGAACATACTTCCCCTTTTACTTCCCAGTCTGTCTATATCAGCAAAATGACAGTTAGACAATTTATGGTCTGGGAAAGGGGCTCAATACCGAGTTAGGAGGCCGTTAAGGAAATGGCAGTATGTTGTGAAATGCATTGTTGTGTAACTTATGCCCAATATGGCTGAAGACAAGTTCCTGTTTTCTACAGGGCAAAATAAGTCTGAACAAATACGGTTCAGCTAGCGATAAGTAGGTGATAGGTCAGGTCACTTTCTCAGACTGCCTGGACAGCACAATTACGTATGGCGTATAGCATGTGGTTAGTTCCTGAGACTTAAACGTTAGTACAGAATAGTTATAGAAAAATGGTTATCCAGCAATCAAAATGGAGTCCCCCCTTATATGCACATTTACAATCCCCCCTTTTGTCATCACAAAATGACAATTAACCTCTAGGATATGGGGGTCTCGTATTGGATTTGAATGTTATCATAATCCATCAAAGGTATCTGGACTCTAGTGGCAGTAGGTCCAGAGTTATGTATCATATTTGGGAAATTGTGAATGGGGGTATTAACGTTCAGTGATGCATTTGTGTGATCAACTGACTTACCAAAAGGCATAATCATTTTACATAAAGATAAACACATAAATTTGTAACATGAAATAATAACAACTAATACTACAAATATGCAAACGATAAATATCAGTCCCATAACAATTCTCTTTCCCTCATTTTGTCGTGGGTCCATAACCTAACAACTACTATATTGTTTTTGATATTGTTGATATACTTTGTCGTACTGAAATAGTGGTGCAGGTTTTGGGGGTCCGAAGAAAATAAAAATATATATATATATATATGGCCACAGGAGTTCTTGTTTGTAGAGAGATATATATCGGTGTGGCTGGTATGATATCTTTTCTGTTTACCAAGTTGACTATTACTACAAAACCTATTACCAATTTCTAAATTACTATTCACACTGCTCTTCTGTAACTATTAGCACATTATGGCGGCTAAAACTTGTGAAAATTGGTGGGGGCTAATTTCTACCGGGAGCGATTGCACAAATATCCATCTTGCACGCATCTTTCATACTGCATTTATTCAGAATGGCAAAACAGCAAAATGGCTGCTATGGTAAAAAATGGCTGACTTATGATCCTTTCCTTGTGGCTGACACACGCCTCTGGGTGACCTCCCACTTTCCTCATAGCCTCATATCCAATCTTCTTAGTCCCCTCTTATTCTTTAGAGACAGTCTATTTAAAGAACAGTTAACCATTGCATAGTCCTGCTGGATCAGGAGATTGTCCAATTGTGCCTTGTCATTCTTTTTCGGCCATTATATCGGCACAGTTGATTTCTTCTCGGTCTCTTCTTCTGGGGGACTGCTGACATCACCGGAAAGAGGCATAGCGTCGGTGGGGGTGCAACGCACTTCTTGATCAAAGTTTACTGCATATGACACATACATAGAGAGTGATGAGTAGGACAGACACACACACAAAAGCATCCAATAGCTTCGCTTCCAGAGAACTAATCCAACCACCAAGTCCCAACAAATCCCATCCGTCATCTCTACCTTTAAACACTGGACTATTTTCCCCAAATAACATAAACTATTCTAGTTGCAGGGTAATGTTCTATCTTCCCTAGGGCAAACTCTTATTTCTACACCCTTCGTAACCAATTTCTTATAGATGGTTCTACAAATGTCTTATATCATATTGTCTTTTTCTCAAGGGGTTAAATATAACACTCATTTTTCCTGGGGTGCAACCTATTGAATATAGATAGTATATTGGATTATATTATACATAAAATATGGGCTTTGTTTACTAGGATTCCATTGTGTGACAAAAGGTGTGCATATATGCTATACACAAATCAATAAAAACAAAATAACAATTACTAAACAAAATATACCTGTTCCTACCCTATCGTCTTTGTGTGCACACTATTTACAAAAACCTAATAGACTATACATTTATAATTAAAATAACAAAACCTGTAAAGAAAAAAAATTATTAAAAAGTTCAAAGTTCATATGTTGAGGCCTGGAATTTTGGCTGTGTCTCTAGGCTTTTCCACTTTGGATACGGTGTAGATTGAAGCAACTGTGGGTGGTGCTGGGATAAGTTTCATATGCGTAACGTGGATCCAAAAAGAGACCTCTGCCACTTTATTTGCTGTAGTGGTGATGAGTAGTACTTTTAATAGTAGTAGTAGCGCCTTCTGACACCATGAAAATAAATAGTGCCCTTTTCATCTGGGATGAAGAACGTTCTTGCGTAGGAAATGCTTGACCATTAACCCATCTCTCGTAGGTGCACTTTCAACTTTGACATGTGCCTAGAGAGACTCAAAAATATATCAGTTGCATACAATACTTACTAATTGTTTTACTACACAGTCACTGTGGTCTTGACTTTGCTACAATATAAATTCATTCAAATTGGTGCCTCAGCTATTGCCAAACCAAAAGAAAAAAATGGCTAAAATAATTCTGTATAGAACTCCAAACTAATTACTTGTAATATAATTTCTTTGAAAAGTGCCGAGCACACTGCCAACCTTAAAAGGCACTCAGCATTATTCTTAAAAATAATAATAATAATTTCAGATTTCGTTCATCCCGGGCACTAACCCATCTAACTTCTGGGCATAGACAGCTATATGATAAACAGCAATAATACCCCTCCTTTGTTCACATAATTTTATATATGAACAATATTACAGAAAGGATAACAGCATTCAAAACATAACTAACTATTGTTGTTTGATCTGTAGTTAAACTAACTTGAATCCTTTGGGTATAAAATTTGCATTAAAAACACTGAAAACACTACTGAATATAAATATAAGCAACTATTGTCTTCTGACAGAAACATCCTGTAATATAAGAAATTATAGACACAGATTTAAAAACTTTTTTTTTTTTTTTTCTCGGATTGGAACAAGCTTGAAATAGCTTTCTGGGCATCCTGCCAAAACCTTGGAACAAAATAGATAAGAAAAAAAAACTGTTAATTACATTACAATATAATTTGGGACATCTAAAAATGCAGCTCCTCACACGGCCTGATAAGAGAATAAAATGTGACACACAAAAGAAACAAAAATAATACAACAAAAATTACCAAGACAAGGCAATGCAAAACTGTTTGATCCTGCTCGCAAACTATATTAATAAAACAGTTAAACCTAATTTGTAGCTACAGAGCTTCGGTTAATTTTCGTGTCTCAAATGTATCTCCGCACATTTTTTACAACTGGAGAAGGGGGGCTAATTATTTTAGATTGTCTGGGCTGCTATTCTGATTCTCTCTCTCCCTCTCTCTCTCGACATGGAGATAGAGAAGTTGGAAAAGGATGTCTTTCTGGTTTTTAAGAAATCATCGTCTGGCCAGAACGAATAAATCCTCAAAATATACCAGTGACTGGGCTGAATTATATATTTTTTTTTCCTTTTTTTCTGACATTTGCCCATTTTTTGTCCTTTTCTCTATAACCAGTCAAACTCTCCCTTTCCCATTATTGATTAGTTTGCGTTTTAGTGGGGGTGTTTCTCACCTTTAAAATTTAAACTTAACATGAGCAATTAATTATGTTCTTATTTCAGAAACACTTGCAAGTACCTAGATAATAATTGTATATATACAATAAACCGACATTCATATTATTCAATGCACATAAAACTTTCACATAGTTAGGATTCACTCAGATTATACAAGCACACAGGGATTACTCAATCAACCTTTTTACCATATTTATAAAATTTAATAAAACATTCTGGGGAAAAACTAATTTTCCTACCTTGAATTTACACACAAAACATATTTTGCATTAAGATTTACAATACTTGAGAATCTCAATACCGGCGGGAAAGACCCGTCTGAATTTAGACAAGAATATTCTACTAAAAAAAATTCTCTGGTTCCCTTCTTAGGGGCTGGTTTGCAATTACTGGAAAAATATCTTGTCTCTTTACAATCATAGCACTTCCTGTCCTTTCTTTTCCCTTGCTTTCTTAGCTTCTCTGCTCTTTTTTTTTTTTTTTTTTCCTTCTTACGTTATGTTAAATATAAATACAGCAGTTTGGAGTTATAACACATTTTTTTTTTTTTTTTTTTAGCGTTGTTTGACAGACCTGCATATGCCTGTGCCACAGTGTCAGTGTCTGATTCTGATTCATCCTGTGACTTTTCCCTGTCCCATGAACGGTCCCTGACAGGGGTTAATTCCTGCCTAGAGTCCGTCTCTTCCCCATCCGTACCGATCTGCCTGGCAGGCATATCAATAGGGAGTGGTCTAGGGAGCCTATTGCTTCGGGTTCCCCATGAAGCCATAAGAACTTCTTTATCGGAGACTGCCTCAGAGCCTGTGACCGAGGAAAGGTTAAGGGATCAGGGTTTTTTTTTTTTTTTTTTAGAACAGGGACACTGGGGTAAATTGGGGCTACCTATGGAAATGGTAATTGTCCCGATGCCATAGGGGCAGGGGGCAAATATGCATTTTGAGAGTTATATATATATAAAAAAAAATTCAGTTGACAGCACTTAAAAGATGCAATTTTGACACAGGCTGCAGCATATTCCTTATCAGTTTTAATAATGCTAAAATCAACCTCTGCCTCAGCACAATCCTGTGTGTCAGCTAACAATGATTCATATTCGCGTTTTTTTAGCAGTGCGAATCAAATCGTTCCTGGTAGTATTTTTAGGTAAGAAAACAGATGATTGCGGTGTAATTAGGACAGGTTTGGCATTACTATGTGCGGGAGTTAATGTTACAGCACATGAATCAGTCAATACCTCTTTAAATTCCTCAGCTAGTTCCCTTACAGAAGCACAAAAATCCTTAACTCTATGATTGCTGGCTCCTGCAGATGACTTAGACGTCACAGAACCTGCTGAAGCAGTGGTTTCTTTAAGTTTTCTTAAAGGCAATTGGTTACGGGGTGATGGTATATCGGAATGAGACGAATCTGAAGTATCGTCTTCCCATTCACTCTCCCTGGAGACAGGGGGTGAAACGAGAGATGAAACTTTTGTGGAGCTTACGGCATTGGGAAGCTTTCTGTTTGGGCTTTCTTTACAGGACGACTTATGATGCTCAGATTCAGATAGGTGTGCCACCTCTGATTCTGCATCGTCTCTCAACTCCACATAGGTGGGTAGAGAGGGCTGTGGGCAAATGCCATTACTCTCCTCCCTGCGTACGGATGCAGGAGGTTTGGGGTGATGACTTGCAGCATAGTGTGATAACGCTGCCAACATGTTAGGATCAAAACTTGGAAAATAGTGGCACAGGTGTGATAGGACTATATGGGGGTACTTGTAACATCACACAAGGCGGTGGCGGTGGGGGTAACACATCAGGAGGTAGAAACTCCTGTGGGGGTGCATTAGGGGCTTGGGAATACATTGTAGTGAGATTATCAGGCGGGGGTGGCCAAATTGGCTCCTCAAATTTTGGGTTATTATTTTGTTTAGCCTCATCAATGTGAGGTGCAACTTTTACCCAAATGCGGCCACATAATGCCATATAATGCATGTCCCACTCGGGATCAGGCTGAAACCATAGCCATTCAGGATCTCCACCCAAACATAATCCTTTTATCATTATCATATGAAATGCGGCAAAACTACCTTCCCATCATTTAGACAATACAATACACACTTGATTAAAATAACCAAAATCAAGCTCGTTTTGCACTGTAAAAAGATGTGGGCAACACAGCGTAATATCATGCACTTATATACTTAGCACTTATATACTTAGCACTTATATACTCAGCACTTATATATCCTACGCACTGATATACTTAGCACTTTATATGTCTTATATATCTTAGTTTATATATATAACGACATGCCCATGCACAATAATACAGAAAAAAGAAAAAAATCCCTTAAAAATCCCGTACAATCCTCCTCCCCCCTTAAAAAAAAATACACTTTTCCCACAGACACTGTAAGAGTTTTTCAAGCAGATACCCAACTATATCGCTTGTTCCTATCTCTCAACAGGGACTATAACCCTGTGTATATACTTCTGTCAAGGATTCATGTAATCCTGACTTCACTTTGAGTCCTTTACTCAAGTGTCTCTATGGTTTTTCCTTAACCTTGAATCATCCGGTGCAGCGGTAACTCTAAAAAACTTCTAAACCTTAAAACCTTATGGGCTCTTTGGGCAAGGAGACACAGACGGATAATATACAGATAAAATATATATCTTGTATGCTTACCCCGAATGTGGCTTCTTTCCCAACTTCCGACACCATGAAAATGTGCCCTTGTATTCTCCAACGTCTTAGCGTGAAAATACACCGTCTGCCCGACTCGAGATGACTTCAAACCTCCGGAGGATTTAACCCACTCTTATAGCGCTGATGATCTGGGAAAACAAAATGGGGGACGAGCTCGGGAGAAGACAGTAATTGAGTCAGACAACCATTGAAGCTTTGTCAAAACTGTTCTCTCATTTATTGAAGGTCTACAGCCGGTTTATATAGCAAACTTGAGCATAGAAAATAGCACAGATATGAGAACATACTTCCCCTTTTACTTCCCAGTCTGTCTATATCAGCAAAATGACAGTTAGACAATTTATGGTCTGGGAAAGGGGCTCAATACCGAGTTAGGAGGCCGTTAAGGAAATGGCAGTATGTTGTGAAATGCATTGTTGTGTAACTTATGCCCAATATGGCTGAAGACAAGTTCCTGTTTTCTACAGGGCAAAATAAGTCTGAACAAATACGGTTCAGCTAGCGATAAGTAGGTGATAGGTCAGGTCACTTTCTCAGACTGCCTGGACAGCACAATTACGTATGGCGTATAGCATGTGGTTAGTTCCTGAGACTTAAACGTTAGTACAGAATAGTTATAGAAAAATGGTTATCCAGCAATCAAAATGGAGTCCCCCCTTATATGCACATTTACAGCGAGAAAAAACATTTGACAAATGGACGGCGAGAAGCCTCTTCTAGCCACTGTTCGCCAGTTTCTCAAACTCGTGGTATTCTAGTAGCCTGATTAGCTTCTCGCGGCTGATCGCCACTCTAGAATTGAGATTTTCACGCCAAATGGCTCCGCCAAAAAAAGTTGGCGAGAAGTGTGGAGACTGGACTAAAATAATTTTTAGATATATTTTAAGCATGGACTCATTGGAGCTGACACATATTTCTTTATATTTGTGCTGCCGTTTCTTACAACAAAAAATGGTATTTCATAAATGTAAGCGTTAACCTTTCATGTTAGGATTATATAAGGGGTACATGAACTTTAACGTTCAGCAGGCTCAAAGGATATTCATATCTGTATGTGTTAAAGGTACACTTACAACAATATCATACATTGTATTAAATATTAATTTGTCATTTGTGTGTTATGGGAAATAATAGTTTAAATAAAATATAAAACCATGCTATAATGTTTTTCTATAAATGTTATATATATATAAAGCATTAGCTAAGTGTCAGCATCTTCCTCTTATGATTGGCTCATGTTCTTGATCCCCGGCCTCTCAGTACCACTGCCCCAAATGTATATATTAACTGCCCAGTCATATTATACTGATGGACTACATTTCCAACAATGCTGTGCAAAACAATAATTACATATCCCGAGCAAGCGAGCTATTAAAGGATAACTGATCGATATGAAACGAAGCTCATCCCATCTCACAACGGACAATAAGGGGTTTAATCGCAAAATCGAGCCCCTTTGTGGCACTCTGTACCATCGACATTGGGTCTCAAAGTCTCTTAAAAACCCATCGATCTTGTTGGTGCCACCAACAAATTTGTTAAAACTGTGGTGGTCCACTCGGTGGGCGTCTTGCTCCCTGTTGATCAGGTGGGAGTTGGGGGATGCTGTTCCATGGACTGCTGCAAGCATCCGAATCTGCTCATCTGCGGTAGCCCCCACTCCCCATGTGGCAAGGAGTGCGGTGATGTCAGGGGTGTCGGGTCCGGTAGCCACGGAGACTAACACTGCCGCACTCCCAAGAATCATAGGCTCAATCAATTCAACTGCTGCAACCAGTTAATAAGCTTGTCATGGGAGACCAGGTTTATCAACACCTTTTATACCGAAATCATATGATTGAGCAAAGCAAGTAGATAAAATAAATTGTTATTTAGTTCAGTAAAAGACATACACACAATGTAGCACAATTTACACAGTTAACACACTTACTGTGAATGGGGATAACAAATAAAATCTTCTTTTAAACAAAATTCTCAAAAATGTCCTCTGTAGGAGCCCTTTCCAATGACTGGGAGGTACTCACGAAAGTCCTGGAACTGATTTTGGCACGCAATGCCAGGCGCGACCGCTACGTTTTCAAAAAGCAGGACTTAAAAATCTCTGAAGCCGGCTCGCGTCTATTCTTCACAGAACATCTTTGAATTTGCCGATGATGGTTTGGTGCTTGGATTCCACCGTCCTGATTGGCTGCAAGGTTTCTTATGGGTTTCAGTGTCCCATTCACAAACCTCTACAGCCTATCAGAGCGTGGAAATTCTCCTGACTGCCAATCACCGATTTGCCGGTATTGTAAAGCCGGGTGGGCACCTTTTCTCATTCTGCCAAGGGGCATTCGCCAACCTGGCACCTCTGCCTCTTTAGCATATTGGCTCTGTCCAGGCTCCACAGAGTCTGAGGTAGGGGAAATAGCTGCCGGATAGCCCTTTGTTAGCATTGGACGGAGGTACTCAAGTATAACTGCAGTACCCCACCCGTTCTAACAACTTCGCATCCCTGAGGCTTTCAAGTCTGGACTCCACACAAACCAACAGGCACCAAGCTTGGTAGCCATCTGGTCCCTTGGAACCCAGGACTTGGAAATCCCACAGTTTATTGACAGGTTATTAGTACATATACGTATCAAACAAATCTCTTTAATAAAATATACTGGTCCCTGTATCTTATGTGATAAAAATGAGTAAGTCCCTGTTCTGGTGTCAGGGATGGAGTAAGGGGATATACTGTCTACACTTAGTAGCCTCATCCTTGACACACTCTAGAAATGACTAAGCTTTTGCACACAAAAACCACTAACAGCTTTATCATATAGCTAGAGCATCTCCTGAACCTCTATACTAGGTGCAGGGTACCCCTCCTTATACTAGGGACCCCCTCTATGTTGCGGGTATACATTAACCCCTTCATGCCCCGTTTAACTTTGCAGGATCATGCTGCAGCAAGAATCCTGGCGGTATGTCGCAAGAATGTTTTCAGGGTAGGAGTGTGCCCAGAGCAATGTGCTTTGATATATCCGAGAATCTCACTTGATTCCCGGATACATATTTTGGGGTATCCTATAACTTTGGAACCCCCGATACAAAGCCACATTCTGTAAAGACTTTCTCCCGCAAACCCACCCTGAAACTTACAGCCTAGAAATCTCCTGGTCCCAGCACCCCGAGAAAAGCAAAACACACAAAAATCTTTAATGTTGCATAATTTGCACCCAGTCACAGCAATGCATTTCCGACATCTAAGTCCAAGAGCTGACACTCTAGAACCTCCATACACGGATCAGGGGTACCCAAGTGGGCTTAAACTTTATTAGTGAGCCTGGGTACCCCTTCAGCGTCACAGGCACCACTCCATAAAAAAGACTTTATGGAATTAGAAAAAGTGCAGAGAAGAGCCACTAAATTAATAAAGGGGATGGATAATCTGATTTATCCCTTAAAGTGATGTCACATCCTTTTTAACAAATGGAATATATCACATGGTACAGGAACCAATGGGATTATCTGCAAACCCATTGTCTGTAATACCATGCGATATGAGCCATGTTGTTTAAGGATGTGACTTACTTCCCTTGGAGATGACGTCACATCCTTAAAAAAATGAAAAGCCGGTCACATGATACAGCATCTAATCGAATTGGAGCTGTACCATCTAACCCTAAAATGTGATGTCACAGGCCCTATATAAGGCCTGTTCCATCTCATTTTAACTCAAGAAGACTACGACCAACTTCTGTTGCTGGATTTACCATTGGTTACTTTGGATTAAAACTATAGAAGATTAAAGAAAAGAATGACAGAAGATAGAGATGAAAGAAAGAAGATTTTTCTTTACCTGATGCTGATCTTCAAAGAGGATGGAGTCAGATTGCAGTGGATGACGTCACAGGTCGAGAGCTTCCTGATATGGCGGGATTCGGAGGGTGAAGACTTCTAAAGGTAAGATAAATATTAAATGTATATTATTGTCTTTTCTCAGGGTTTTTGATTGTATTTATTTTTATGTTTTTCATTGCCCATTGACTGCTAATGTATTAATCTGTGCCACTTTAGGGTACAGATAAATACAGTGACAGGCAATGCATTTTTTGGCAAATGCTTGTTTATGAGTGATTGTTATTTTTTCTATTTCTGTTTATTGCTTTCACTAAATTGTTTGTTATTTAGATGGCTTGTTTTGTATTACATTTTAGGATTGGTTAGCGGTTTTATTTCTTGAATTGTTTTGTTGGCTAGGGGTGTATTTAATTGTATTCTAGTATTTTGGTGTAACATAATTTTTATTCGTTTGCGGTTTTGGTGTTAGAATAATTTTATTGATATGTAGTTGAGGCGTTTTAATTCTTTAATTGTACAGGTGTATAGGTGCTTGTGTATTTCTTTAATTGTTGTGCTTGATGATTTTGTATAGGTTGGCTATTGACTGCTATAGTGGCTTATCATGCCCGCATTATATGGGTTGAACCCCTAGTTGAACCTCTTCATTGCCTTAGCGGCTAGGCATTAAGGTAATGTAGCTGTTTTAATAAGAATTTTATTAATAGTCTATGTGAGCAGGCACCCCATAACGGGTCCCGTATCTCGGGAAGCAGGGGGTCCCCAGAACTGAAATCAACGCGGTTCTGCTCCGGAGACACCCGGCTCACGTACACTTGTATTAAAATTGTTATTAAAACCCTGCGATCGTTGGCGAGATATGCGCAGGGAGAGGTGGCTCTCTCTGTGCAGCTCTCTATGCAGCTTGCCCGCCCATAATCGCCACAGATCCACGAGAGAGTACTTTTGAGAGAGGCGAATATCACATCGCTGCTCCTCATCAGTTTTGGTCATTTAGCTATTGCCGGTCTTTCTGAATACCGTGATAACTTCACTGACAAAACTGGCAACGTAACAGGCCCAGTGAGACGTTTTATGAAGGATACTAGAATAGGCCCATTAGTGTATGAAACAACTCTACATGTAATTCACACTGTGTACAAACATAAACAGGAAAACTTGAGGCATAACTCAGTGTGTTTGTGTGTATGTGTGTGTGTGTGTGTGTGTGTGTGTGTGTGTGTGTGTGTGTGTGTGTGTGTGTGTGTGTTTATTGAGATCCTCCACTGCCTAGATTTCAGGTGCACTGAAAAATTAACTGTAATTCAGCAACTAAAGCCCAAAAAGTTCATTTTAGCTCTGTCTGTAACAATGCCCAGAAAATTTTTTTTTGACCCACTCTACCAGTTAATAATGATATAGTTTGTTATCCAGGGAGGAGTATGCCTCTTCTGACCTGTATGACCTTTTAGTGCAGAAATAAGGTGGACTGAGACATACATTAATACATCCATTATAATGCCTGTGCCTCATGCACAAAAACATAGATTGTAAGCTCAACTTGGCAGGGACTTTGTCTTTAACAACCCTATGCGCTGCGTACCGTGCACTATACCGTTATTGTGACGCGCTTTGAGTCCCATTGGGAGAAAAGCGCTATATGAAATAAAGTGACTATGTATTATAATATACTGGTATGAGTCATTAACTCTCACTATTGGCATTCTCCAACGTACAAGCTGCTGCATGCAGGGCAATATTGGTGCAATGATATTATGCATAAAATAAACTTGGTGAATCGAACCAGTTGAAAACCAGTTACTGTATATTTATATTATTTTGTTTTTATTAATCTCAGAGGTGCAAACATTACATAGAGGGTATAATATAAATCACTGTTCTTCCTTGTTCGCAATGAATTCATTATTCAATCAGAGGCAAGAGGGCATGTTAGTGATAGTTAAAATATCATTACCATTACAGGTTTGTGCATTTTGTGAATAACCATGAAAGTCCGTAGGGTAATAGGTAACTCAACAGCATCATCTGATATGAACCTTCTTACTGTAGTTCTATTGACTTGCAATCACACCCAACATTTTCTCATAGTAAAATGAGAAGGATCATTCACTCTGTGTGCAGAGTTTCATAAGCTTTTTCTTCTCGTCTTGTAATACAAGAAGCAAAGATTGAAGATCTTGGAAGGCTGGCCTTGGGATATCAACATTAAGTGCTAAGACACATGAAGCTACTGTACAATAATGAAACAATAGCCCCAAGGGAAATATCTTCTGTTATGAGCAGTATTTTAGTTTATGTGAGAAAGTACTTTATTATTAAGAGGAAGACAGGACAATTGATGCATGAAACAATGAAAATGCACTCAGATATAGTTGAAATAGATTCAATGGCATCCTAAGTGGTGTTGGAGATGTGGAATGAGGTACTTTATGAATAAATTCAATATATTCATTCATTACACCCCTCTATTCCTCTCATTGTTGTGGGGGAAGTGGGAGGCTGGACCAGAAAGTTTACTTGTGTAGGGCTGTGGTGATCCTACTTCCATAGAACTTCCATAGGTACTTACGGAGATGTCAACTTAGAGGAACACAAATTAGTTAGATTTGGAAGTTCTAAACCAGGAAATGCAGAGATGACAACCTCCAAGGAATGATATACTGTAAGTGACATCTGGAGGCACTGATGGGGTTCTTTAAAATAACTGACTGATTTTAAGTCCTTTTTGTATAGTGAGACGCATAAACTCCTTTTTGATTGCAATGCAAAGTATTCATCAAAGTGCAAGACTGTCCATTACAGATATATTTACACTGAAATGTACATCAATCTAGAACAGAAACAGCAGTAAGTACCACAAAGGAAAGTGTTCATGTCGTTTAAGAATATACTGCAAAGCCACTTCCCTGTGCTAGAGAAGAGATTTATACAAGAGAATAGGACTACAATATTCTCCAGCATAGCGTAGCATCTTCACAGCATACTGAATAAGGAGCTATGTCTTGTAAGTGAGAGGAAAGTAATATGAAGGAAAATAACTTCCTGCAGACTTCAAAGGTGTACTACCCACTAAAGTAAAAGGAGAAGTCCCTCCTTTGAATCTGCACTCCATTTCACCTTTAAACTTTTAATAATAATTAATCAATATAGCACAACATTTGAAAAAGTATGTTCAAGCGTTAGATCATAACGAGAACATTTTATTTGAGATCTTGAGATAACCTGTAGGGTTGTGTACAGGAGGTATGAGTATACAGTATATGCATCAGACATAGACGTGAATATGTTTATAAGAGGATACTGGACTTTACTTATAAACGGCATGTATAATATGAATCTGGTGCATTGATAACAGCTTCCTGTAGAAGTAACTCTCGTTTCACCATGCATTTAATCAGTTTAAGAATACTTTATTATTCAGACACAGAAATCATAATTATGTCCATTAATCAACATTTCCAAACCAATTTCATCATACTAATTTGTTGTTTTTATATTACAAATGCAGCAGTGTATAATAACAATACGGACAATTTAAAATAGATGGGCAACCAATACAGTACAGTATATGCAGCACCAACTAAGAACACAAGACGTAAAGGTTAATACACAACCACAGTAGCTCATACAATATGCTTTTGACTGTACAAAGTGAATAGCCTATTGTGTGAAACGTGGTGGATAGGGAGGTTAAGGAATTCCTTCCATTAGGATCTTACAACCACAGGGTTAGATTCACATGCTCCATTAAATGAGAACATAAAGTTACGTTACCTACAACAGGACTGGGCGTTGTGTTCCCTGAGGTTAACACGGATCCCCAAAGCTACGTATATGCAAATACAACGGACATACTACAGTACATCTCGTTAGCATACGCTTAATGTCACATTATTGTAGCATAACGCTGCATTATCTTGCAGTGTAGTGTAGTGTAGTGTTAAACCGATCCAGTAACAGAAATATGTGTTTATTTAACTAAAGTTCAGAAAGAGAGGAGAGGGCAATAAATCATACCAAACTGTGGTGTTACACCCATCCAGACTCTGTAAAAGCCATATATAAGAGTGTGGATGTGAGTAACGTCAAGTTTAGGTATAACTTAAGTCAGGAAAGCGCTAACTTTTCCTGCTGCGCCCCCCTGTCTTTCTTGTCCCCCCCCTACCTGGTATCCGTGTCAAATGACGCCGCGCTGCCAGTCGGCTGAATCCCAGTAAGTGAAGTGTTGCAGAGGACTCACGCAATCCCCCGGCATTTAATTTAAATGCCGTGGGGAAGAGCGCAGGGCCTCTGCAACCGCCTGCGCCCCCCTAGCAAAATCTCCTGCCCCCTCAGGTGGCGCAACCCCCAGTTTGCGCACCCCTGATTTAAGTAACGCAACGTTAAGTCCCTACTTAATGGACTTTAGTTGATATGCGTTGTTATGACAAGTGTTCATTTGCATGTCGTTATCACTAATGTGCTTTAGTTAACACTATGCTCTTTACTGGATAAACATGACTTAATGGTATGTGTTATTGTCCTTTAAAATTACGTTATTAATCTTAATGTGGCATTAAGTTAGGTTACTTGAAGTGACTTAACAGAACTTTGTGGATCTGGGCCTAAGTGGTTTAGTAATTAAATGCAGAGACAGCAGATACAAGCTTAAGTGCATTAGAGATCTCAGCATGGAACGAAGAAGTATGTTTTCAGAAGCTAATGCAGTCATCATTAGAATTTCCCGAGCTACTTTACGGTGCTACCTACATGTAGAAAAGGAGAGTTCTCAGTTTAGCCCAGGTGGTGGGGGAAGAGGGAAATTGGAAAACAATTAAAAATTGTTCAATAGATAGTGGACAGTGGGTGAGAGATTGATAGAGACAAACAAGGAGAAGGCATTAGCCGTGAGAAAAGCATTAAGCAATGTTAAACGAACAGTAACCCTAACAAATGTATGGTTCTTCAAAATCCAGGAGAGCAATGGAAATCGCCATGGAGAAAAGAGAAAAAATCATAGTGCAGATGTCTTTTATAAATGGTGAATAACACAGGTGTCTTGGCTCCTATAGACTGCCTACTAACAGTGTAATAAAGTGTAATGGGCAGATCCAAAACTGTGACTCTTTACTTCCTTTGTGTGGGAATCAGAGGATTTCATGGAGGACTGATACTCAGAGAGAATTGGACACAATAGCGCAGATCTAATGAGAAAGAATCATTACCTATAAAAAGGGGCTTTAAAGTTTTTGGAAAATTCGATCAAAACAGCGGTGAAACAGATCTCAGCACGTGTTTACGTGTTTACGTGTGCACGTGTTTACGTGTGTACGTGTGCACATCTATTTACGGCCCATTCATGTGAAGGGGCAGTAAGGTGACTTCTGGTACCTGAAAGTGTCTTATGGAATAGCAGTGGCACTCCTCAGTATAGGCCAACATTCTTTACATCATTATCACCCCGAAATTGCTTTGATACATACTGTACAGTAGATCCCATAGACATGGGGTGCTCAATTCTAGTCCTCAAGACCCCCAACAGGTCAGGTTTTCAGAATATCCCAGCTTCAGCACAGGTGGCTCAATCAGCCACTGCTTCAGCACAGGTGGCTCAGTCCGTGCTTCAGCAAAGGTGGCTCAATTATTGAGCCATCTGTGCTGAAGCTGTGATATCCCTAAAACCTGACCTGTTTGTGGCACTTGAGGACTGGAGTTGAGTACCACTTCCATAGAGTAACCACCATGGCTTATTATGTCCGATTGTTCTCTTTAGTAATTGTCTCTTCTAAAAACTCTATTTTCTTCCTCAAGCATTCTTTTTCCAAAGACATCATTTGAAAATAGCAACATGGCCCATCTTTATCAGTGGGTTCCTTCTGCAATTCCATTTCTTTCTCTAAGATATTCAGCAATTCAGCATTCAGCAGGTCTAACTCCTCCAGGTCATCTGTACTGATGCGGTCACTTATATCATGGTCAATCCCAGATGTGCTAAATGGAACAGAATAAACGTTATACTTACATGGAATAAAAAGAATAATGTGAATAAAACAAGCAATGAATGATGATCTTACATTAATTTCAATGCATATGGGGGTGTATTTCATAAAGTCTGCCAGCTGCAAAACAGGGGCAAATTAAAAATGAAAGTGTATTACTATAGATAACTTTTTTTCCCATTTAATAGCAGTTAACATCGGGATAGCAACACACATACAAATATGTTTACAGCATGTCAATGAGACCCTGTGATATCATTAGAAAAAAGTTACCTACAAATGCTTTTCAATATGTCCTCACGTAAACGTAGTTTGCTATCGTAATCACCATCATCTCATTCAGATGTTTACCCCTTTGCTTTGTAATACAGATGTGCTGCGGACATGCTTCGGGGGGGTCCATGTTTCTGAACTGGACCCTCCGTGGCGATAACTCTCCAGCACCCGGGCAGCCTCGATCCCACGGCTCGCCACGGTGTCGAAAACAGTAAGTCTTTCTACATTTGTATCTCATCAACTAATTTTCATGCTACACTCTGGGGCCTCTTAGGCTTGGTCCCCGTTGGGACACAACGGGGCCGGGCCCACTGCAAGGGGTGGCCGCCGCTGCGCTGCGCATCAGTTTTTCCAGCAGACTGTAAAATTGTGCTCAGTACTAGCGATGGAGCGCTAGGCCACGCCCCCTGGAGGATCAGCAAATGAGGGCGAACCTGCCAGGTGACGTCATGGCCGCGCACCCTTCACTCCCCCATCACGCCCCCTGTCTTCCCCCTTTGCCGCTCACTGCAGACCAGGGAACTTGGCTGCATGCGCCACCAGCCTGGCAGGCGCGCGTGCTGCGCAGGCACTTAGGCCGTAGCCTTAGCTTTGCTTGGCTTCAGTAGCATAACTAGGTCAGAAGTCACTGAATGAATTAAAGGGAATTTTGATAAAAGACACAGATGGGGTCTCCTGTCATCTCGCTATTGTGAGTTTCCAGTGCTATCCTGGTTTTGTAATCCTCCTTTTCCATAGAAACACATGATTAGAGTTCATTTATAAAAATCCTGGAGTTTCAAATGAGTTAAGTGGTTCTTAAGTGGTTCTTACATTCCCAAGACACAGTTGCCATCTTTACAAATAGCTAAAACTATTTCATACCAATTTATTTGCGGTTCTTGGAAGTTGTGTGAGAAGAATTCCCTCTTCCTTGCTGCCTGTTTACTTCTGAGTAGAGTCTCGATGTTGTGTTGAGACAACATTTCTTTGCTGTCCTTCAAAGGCTGGTTGGAAAAACAGAAAGCAGATTAGAAGAATCGCGAAGCCTGCAATGCTTTATTTTGTAAATAGCTACTATACATGTCTAAAATAAACATGCTTCATAATGTACATCATTTGTCCCTTAAAAGTGAAGAGGGAATCAGAAGCTAGGAGTGAATATAAAAGAAAACAGCGCTATACAGTTATCGTGGGTAACAAGGAGCATCACTTTTTTTCCCCCCGGCAAT
This sequence comes from Ascaphus truei, assembly GCF_040206685.1. Lineage (NCBI taxonomy): Eukaryota > Metazoa > Chordata > Amphibia > Anura > Ascaphidae > Ascaphus > Ascaphus truei. The sequence continues at coordinate 59,613,426 of NC_134488.1, read as the reverse complement.
CTTCTTAAAAAAAAACAAAAAATAAATAAATGAAATAGAGATTTTATCATTTAAAAAAAAAAAAAAGAAACGAGTCATCTTCTATGTATTGGATCTTTCTGCATTTCTGGTCAGTAAATAGATAATTTTAAAGGTAAATCAATTCATATAATCCTGCATGGTATCAACTGCAATGCTAGTCTATTTTTATAAATACAGTACACATAACGTACTGTACCTGTACTAGACATGGTAAAAGTAAGATTGTGATACAGCGATATAGAGAATAGTACCACATTCCTCACTTACCTCACTGGAGGAAGGCTTTCCAGTTGATGGTTTCAATTTCAATGAAAATAGCTTAGAGAGGAGATCTGCACTTTTCTCTGAAAAAGGTTCCCCCTTCAACAAAACATTGTGGATCTTTAAACCTGACCCATTGTTTTGTGGAATAGTTGACATCTGGAATCTGGTAAAGAAGCCATCACTAAAGCAAACCTTCACTGCCTGGAGAGATAATTAATAATTTTACTTCTGAGATACAGTAGCAAGTTACAGTAAATATGGACTCAGTGAGCTCAGTTGCAGGCCATTACCCAGAATCCTCATCTGTACTTTATCAGCTATGTGGGCTTGCTAGAGTTGATGCACTATTGGGTTCTTTGTCTTTGTTTTTCGTTTGTACAGTGGAGGATTTATCTCCAGGCATTCCAAGTTGAATATTTTACATAGCAAGACCAATGTTTCAGACTCTAAATGACATTTTCTTTTGGATGAAATATTCAACTTGGAGTTCCTGGAGATTCATCAACATTTATCTATGTGTGACAGGTGTCTTTCTTATGTACTCTGAAGCACCATGGTAACCTCTTTCCATTACTGTTTGTATTGAAAATGTTTTTTGGTGTGCAACCCCTTATCTAGTTTTTGCACTAATTTGTATTTACCATAACTTTACTATGTCTGGTTTGAAACCAATACCAACTTTACAATGCAGAATCAGTGATCCAGCTTGAGTTAAGTCAAAAGGACACAAGAGCACTATTTGAGAGGGTTTTTGGTTTTGCTGTACAAACCAAGAGAAGCCATAAAGACTATTTACTAAGCAGTCATCGGCCATAGAGCATCTACCAGTGCTTGAAGACACGATGCAGTCCTTTGACTTAGGCCGCGATTAAACTAAAACATGTGCTCACATTTTCAACAGACATCTGAAATTGATCTTGTTACGCGACTGCCGCATCACAGTAGCGTCACGTGAGTGGTTCAGCCAATCCTACAGATGTCCAGGGCCGCCAACAGGGGGGGACAAAGGGCACGGGCGCCCCTGCGCAGCCCTGGCCATTATATTTAAAAAAAAAAAGTTTTTTTTTAAAAATGGAGGTGATAGCGCATGCGCAGAGCAGAGGTCCCGCTGGGTGTCCTGTCTGCTGCCTGTGGGCCCTGCCTGCTGCCTGTGGGCCCTGCCTGCAGCCTGTGGGCTCTGCCTGCTGCCTGTGGGCCCTGCCTGTGGGCCTGGCCTGGCCCGGCACGCTCCCCTCTCCCCCCCCTCGATTCCTCGATCCCCACGTGGGACGGAGGGCGGGGAAGCGCTAACCCTACCCACCCCGCGTGCGCCTCCTGCCCCATGCAGCAGCCGCAGGGGATGCTGCAGTCGCCTGCCAGCCAGCCTCGCGCCCCACCCCCAGAGCTCACTTTCCGCGCGCCAACCCAGAAGCAGCAGCAGCCGCCGCGGAGGATGCTGCAGCCGCCCGGCATCTCACCCACTCAGCTGCCCACCTCCCATGCGCCCCTCAAGCTCACCTGCCGTGCGCCCCCCAAGTCCACCTGCTGTGCGCCCCCAAGCCCACCTGCTGTGCGCCCCCAAGCCCACTTGCCGTGCGCCCCCCAAGCCCACCTCCCGTGCCCTCCCCTCCCCCTGTGCCCACCTCCTGCCCTGGGCAGCTGCCAAGGGGACATCGGGGGCAGGGGGGAAGTGGCAAGGAAGCAGCACCCACCCGGTCAGGGTAAGTCACCCACTCAACCCACCCCACCCAGTCACTGTCACCCACCACCCACCACCCAGTCACTGTCACTGTTACCCACCCCCCTGTCACTGTCACCCACCCCCTGTCACTGTCACCCACCCCCCTGTCACTGTCTCACCCAGTCACTAACCCACTCACTCACTCTCCCACCCACCCACTCACTCTCCCACCCACCCACTCACTCTCCCACCCACTCACTCACTCTCCCACCCACTCACTCACTCTCCCACCCACTCACTCACCCACTCTCCCACCCACTCACTCACTCACTCTCTCCCACCCACTCACTCTCCCACCCACTCACTCTCCTACCCACTCACTCTCCCACCCACTCACTCTCCCACCCACTCACTCTCCCACCCACTCACGCACTCTCCCACCCACGCACGCATTCTCCCACCCACGCACGCACTCTCCCACCCATGCACGCACTCTAAGTCACTAACCCACCCAGTCACTAACCCACCCAGTCACCCACCCACCCAGTCACTTACTCACCCACCCAGTCGCTCACTCAGTTAAGTCGCTCACTCAGTTAAGTCACTCACTCAGTTAAGTCACTCACTCAGTTACCCACCCAATTGCTCACTCAGTTACCCACCCAAAACCCAGTCGCTCACTTAGTTAAGTCGCTCAATCACCCACCCACCCAGTCACTCACTCTCTCACCCACCCAGTCACTCACTCTCTCACCCACCCCATCACTCTCTCACCCACCCACTCACTCTCTCACCCACCCACTCACTCTCTCACCCACTCTCTCACCCACTCTCTCACCCACTCTCTCACCCACTCTCGCACCCACTCACTCACTCTCGCACCCACTCTCTCACCCACTCTCGCACCCACTCACTCACTCTCGCACCCACTCACTCTCGCACCCACTCACTCTCGTCCGTGCACTGCCGTCTCAGTGACGGGCAAAGGTAACCAGGCTATATAATAAAGGTTAAGCCCTCTAGTTACCCTTGGGCCCCATGTGTCCCTGGCAGCTACCTAGCACTATACGCCAGGTGCCAGGTATCATTGCATGAAAAGTTAAAGTGTCCCCTGCTTTCCCCTTTTCATGTTCCCTTTGCCCCAGACTCATGAAACTTTCTGTGTGTAAGTTTTAGGTGGGATATTTGGGTAAGAATACAATTATTTTGTTTGCAAGAGTTTGGGGGCCGGAGCTACCGGTAGTACCTTAATTCTACCCTGCAGGCAGGCATGATTTGTGGAATTACACCGGGGCTGCCCAGTGTTCCCCAGACTCCTGGTTTTCGAGCCCCAATATCTCAGTCCAATTTCCCTTACAGTCATGAGTCTCCCCAAAGTCCCCCATGTATTAAAATATGTTTTCTGTGTTTTATACATTTATTATAAGGCTCTATACAGTTAGCCAGGGCATCTGCTTAAGGTGCCACCAAGTCTCTGCATAGAGTCCGTAGTTCAAAGAGGAGATGGGATGTTGAGAGGTGTCAGGGTGCTAAGTGGTCAGGGCAGGGCGGAGTACTGAGTCCGGAGAACAGAGACCCCCTGCAGGGAGGACCCTGTGGTCTACTTGACTTAGTAGGAAGACATAGGTTAACACAGATTCCCAGCAAGCTCAAACTCCCCCACCCACCACAAAGTGAATATATATTTATGTCAACCGGAGAGCTACTGAGCGTGGCAATTGTATATAACAAGAGACAGGGGGTGCCCAATGCTGCATCCAATTGACAAAACATATAAAATAAAATACTTCAATAATAATAATTGGTTATTTAGTTAACCCTTTGGCCAAAGGCGTCATAAGCCTGCATACCAACGTCAAGGTATAACCAAAATAATGCAGGTCCTACACTACACTGTGAACCCTTCCTTTTACCTCTGTGAGAGGGGAAAAACCATAATGGGTCTTGTTCCTGCAGCAAGTGAAATGACCTTCCAAGTTAAAAGGGTGGAGGAGGAGTGAGCTCTGGGGGGAGGTGCCACAGCCTCCAAAGAGACATAGGTTAACACAGATTCCCAGCAAGCTCAAACTCCCACACCCACCACAAAGTGAATATATATTTATGTCAACCGGAGAGCTACTGAGCGTGGCAATTGTATATAACAAGAGACAGGGGGTGCCCAATGCTGCATCCAATTGACAAAACATATAAAATAAAATACTTCAATAATAATAATTGGTTATTTAGTTAACCCTTTGGCCAAAGGCGTCATAAGCCTGCATACCAACGTCAAGGTATAACCAAAATAATGCAGGTCCTACACTACACTGTGAATCCTAAATAATAACCAATTATTATTATTGAAGTATTTTATTTTATATGTTTTGTCAATTGGATGCAGCATTGGGCACCCCCTGTCTCTTGTTATATACAATTGCCACGCTCAGTAGCTCTCCGGTTGACATAAATATATATTCACTTTGTGGTGGGTGGGGGAGTTTGAGCTTGCTGGGAATCTGTGTTAACCTATGTCTCTTTGGAGGCTGTGGCACCTCCCCCCAGAGCTCACTCCTCCTCCACCCTTTTAACTTGGAAGGTCATTTCACTTGCTGCAGGAACAAGACCCATTATGGTTTTTCCCCTCTCACAGAGGTAAAAGGAAGGGTTCACAGTGTAGTGTAGGACCTGCATTATTTTGGTTATACCTTGACGTTGGTATGCAGGCTTATGACGCCTTTGGCCAAAGGGTTAACTAAATAACCAATTATTATTATTGAAGTATTTTATTTTATATGTTTTGTCAATTGGATGCAGCATTGGGCACCCCCTGTCTCTTCTTAGTAGGAAGAGGCAGAATATTGGCACATTTCCCATTGGTCAAATCGTATGTCCCACCTATGGGGCATCCCGAGCCTGCTTGGCACAACCCCCTCCACTGACATGAGCAAGAGATGAGCCCTCGTTTCTATCGGCTAGTGGGATAGGTTTCCCACACTCTGATTGGTCGCTCCTCCTACCTCCATGGTAAGGATAGCTTAGCGGAGTGTATATAAGTAGATGGCCGAGTCAGATAACCAGACCATCCAGTGACTTGTGTCGATGAAGCTAAGGCGGGCTTTTCAAAGTTGCTCTGTTGCAAATAGCTGAGTAATCGGCTTTATTTTGAAGCTACTGTAGGAAAGTCTGCCTTGCGGAGACTCGTCTTTTGCGGTCAAGTTCTACAAATCGAATGTAGCGGTCAGGACTTCAAGCCGAAAAGAGTACAAGTAGAGCCGGGAGGATATCCTGGTCAGGGTAAGCTCACCGAAGCGGGCGCCCTGCACCTAGGAAAGGCTAGATTTTCCCCCCAGACTCCTAGTAAGTGTGCTTTTAACTGTATATTGTGTCATTCTTCTTGTTGTATGTGAGTTTACCAAAATAAACTACATTTTGTTTCTACTACCTTGTTTTGCCTAATGCATGATCCCGGTACAAATATAAAAGGTGTTAAAAGTTCCTGGTCTCCCATGACAGTCTCTACTATACTCTAGGCCTTAGGCTGTTAGGTGTCTTCTAGCACCAGAAAGTTTCTTACAGTAGAGCACACTGCTGAGTAAATACTGGATGAGCCATAATCTTTATGGAATGAGAATGCCTCCATAAGGCTATAGGTATATTATACTTATGATCTGTGAAATAGATATTATACTCTAATTGTTGTACTGTGCATCAGAAATCATAATTACCTGATAGAAAATCCTGAGGAAGAATGGATTTAAGTCATCATTGAGGTCTTCAGAAGCAATGTGAGACACACAGTGAACAAGCAACAGAATAAAACTACCAACAGATTGCAGATACTCACGAGAAACAAATAGATTGTTCCCAGAACTCTGCAGGAGAAACAGATGGCACATTATGAAACATCTACAAAGCGGGATGAACACCTCCAATTTTTGTACCCTTGTAATATATATACACACACGTACAAATGGAGGTGTGCTAAAATCCCTGTGCTACAGTACAAGTCTCTTATTTTGTATATAGTGTCACCAGTAGCTTTCATTAGCTGAAGGCTCTGAGCTACAACCAATAGGAGTAGTAGGCAGTGGATCACTCCAGAATATGGTACAATAGGTAAAGCTGATCTGCTTTAGGTGTATGACCCATAACAATAATAGTTTGTTCTTGTATAGTGCTATAGGTATATAGACTTTGGACAGGAACTGGTAGAGCTTACATCTACTTTTTGGTGCCTGAGAGTGCAAGGAGGTAAAGTGATTTGACCAAGGTCACAAGGAGCTGACACTGGGATTTGATCCAGCCTCCCTGTAACAGGGACATATCACTGTTGAGAAAAACTGTCTCTAAATCAAGCAGTGGTGATACCTTTTTTATTTGGACTAACAATTTATGTCATAGCACATATATGTATGTATGTGTGTATGTATGTATGTATGTATGTATGTATGTATGTATGTATGTATGTATGTACAGTAGAGGCAACGTTTATTCTAACATTTGCCGTAAACTAGCCGGGTTACATTCTGGGTATGTGCTGGGTATGTGCTGGGTATGTTCTGGGCTAGTTTGAGGCACGTTTAAGGCATTTCTGCATTGACTAACGACCCATAGGATTAACACAGCAGGGATCCCTGGCAGTCCAATTCAGTTTGAATGGGACTGCCAGGGACCCCCGCTGTTAATCTGATAGGCCATTAATCAATGCAGAAATGCTGGGGCTAGTTTAAGGAAAGTTTAAGGCATGTATTCAGAATGTACCTGGGTGTTTCCTGGTTTTTTTGGGGAATTGCCACTGGTTTTTGTTAGAATAAGAGTTGCCTCTACTGTATGTATGTTTGGGGTGGTAATTAGCTTAGCTACCCACCCAGTTAAAGAGGGCTGGAGTCAAGGTGTAGATATTCTCCAAAGTGAAGTAGGCCTTTATTTTTTATTTTGAATGTTTTGCTGTGTTAAAGGAACAGGCACAATACAGCCTTATTTTAGTTTCCCCTTAAAAACGGTCCCCATTGCATACCTCTGCACACATCTCCTACACTCCCCTGCTTCAAACTCAGAGTCATTGTTTTCAAAGTTAGTGCCTTTACTCACAGAGCTGCTCCTTTAACAGTAGCTACTAAATAGTCACATTTTTGAGCAACCAGTACTGTAAGTTAATTCATTTAAGCATCTGCCCTGCAAACTGCTTGCTGTGTGCATCTCAATATTTAGCTGTCTGAGGATATAGAGACATATTTACAAAGTAGTCTTCTGCCATAATGCACCGCCCAGTGCTGGAGAACCCTTCACAACCTACTAACTTGAATAAGCTGTAAGGTGTCTTCTAGTCCCTGAAGATGTCTTATCACAGAAGACTTCTTAGTAAATATAGCCTATAACCCAAGTGTTCATTGGAACCTACACCACTACATATCAGAACTCAGCTGGCATACCTGGTAAAAGAAAGAGCTGGAGAAGGCATTCCCTTTGTGACTATTTTCAGGCAATTTGGAGGCAACATGCAAGGTAACTTCGGGAGACTGTAGAAAACAGTGATATTTAGATAGAAATATTGATTAGAAGTATGCATTTGCTCTTAGGACAGCTCTAAGTTGAAGCATCTTGATAAATTGATAAATTGAGAGGAGCATATTCAAAATTACTATATAGCATCAATAATAGGCCCCAAAAGAGTATTGGATTCTAAAAAATTGCACAAATTGTAACTTTTTCACATTGCATTGTGAATACAGTATATATCTGAATTAAAGGATCAATCTCTTTCAAAAGGCATTTAGTGCTATATTATGACATTGTTTTGTTTTATACAATCACACCTTTTTCACCCACAATTCCTGAAACAATTTTTCTTTACTTTGGTGAAGTGAAAGGTATTTTTTAATTAATCTCTAATTACCCATTTTTCAGGGCTCAGTACATTAAGAATGGAAATGATCAGAAAGTAAAACGTTTACTTATTTGTATCCCATAAGAAATGAATGTTTTGCATTTTTTGGCTCTGCTAAATTCATGCTCATCAGCTACAATTTATGTGTATGACAGGATGCAATCATATTTACTTTACAAACATTATATACTGTAGATGAAGACAAGAATTACCCATAAATTTGACGATTGAGAAACAGTTTCATAACCAAAACAATACTTTAGACAATGACTAAACAAACTCATTTATATCACATACTCTACATATAATATAATATTATAAAAAAGATACAGATGAGTGTAATAAACCACCATAGGGTTATGCAGTTTTAATCCAAAAAAGGTAGATGCCCTTACAAGATACGAAACGCATAGTGCCGGTAGTGTGCAGACTCTAACATGGACATTGTGAGTGGTCGCCACCAAGCTCAGCGTTACTGTACCAGAAGATTCTTCCACCAGTCGCGCCGCAGTGATGTCTCTAGGGTGACCATACATCCCGGTTTAGCCGGGACAGCGCTGGAGTTTGATTTGTCCCAAAAATGTTCACAACATCTTTGAAATTTTCTGTTATTTTAGCTTTTCCCTGTTTGGACTTACTCAAAACTCTTAAAACCGTAAAAATAGACACTGCAAGTTTATATGTTATCGATCATATCAAAGAGTAAACATTTGAAATATATTGGTAAACTCTAATTAGTGGTAGCTATATGTAATACAGTAATGCTCAGTACTGTGAATGTTGTGAGCTTTCACACTGTGTGTAGGGTCGTGAGATTGGCGGGACCCTGTTTTCGGAGGGTGGCAGGTGGGTGAAGGATGGTGTGTTTAGAAGATGTTCATGTTGTTATCTCAAGTTCTCTTTATTCATACAATCGACTTTGATAAATAACTCTGATATTCAAGCCATATTAGTGTTGTGTAAAGAATAAGATGCCAGAAATACTAGTAAGATTAAGATAACATTAGGTCATTTAATTATACAATGAATTAATATAAACCAAACCATAATTTTGCTACTCTATAGAGTTTGTGCTATGTCCGGAAACGGAAAAATCAATAATACAGAATAAATAGGGATGCTATTAGGCAAATACCATTATAATAATTATTTTTAAGTGATGTCATTTGTTTTCCAAATAATGATTTCATGGGTCCCGGTTTCTACTTCTAAAAATCTGGTCACCCTAGACATCTTCAACAAGTGCACGAGCCTCGAGGAACTTGGGCACTGTTCTAAAGTACTGTAAGGAAATGGATAGACGAGGCAGGATGGAGACAGAGCAGACCTATTATACTGATGAGCATTGCTCTTCTTTACATCTTGTAAGGCATTACCTTTTTTGGATTAAAACCGTTGTTCTACAGCATAGTCTGAGCGATGGCGCGAGCGAAGTCGCGTGACACAAACAAAAGGCCATACCTCAATGAGGACGGCCATAGGGCACGCGTTCACAGGAGCGACGAGGGGGACGATTTTTTGCGAGACAACATTTTTTATTTTGTCGCGCTACGGCCGGGTCACGTCCGCGGTTCAGCCAATGAGGGTGAACCACTCACATGACCTCACCGATACGCCCTCGCCACGCCTCCCCATCGCGCAATCCTACATGCCACGTATCTCGTCTCGTACAGGAGCGTATGATGCCATGCGCTCCTGTTCTATATCCGAGGCCTTATAGTGGTCTCTCGTGTTCTGTCCACTGTTTTAGACATCTTTAAAGTAAGGAGAACTATTAACTAGAGATGGGCGAATCCACCCAAATCCGTTTCCCGGGTTTTCACTGATGTTACCCCCCAAATCCACCCAGTGTAAAATCTGCAAATTCATAAAAAAACATTGGATACCACCGGTGGTTATATTTGTAGAATCCAATCCGCGGATTCAGAAATCCGTTGCCGGATTTTAACAATCCGCCAACTGATTGCTGAATCCGTGGATTTGATTACGCAAATTCATCCACAGGTTGCGGAATCCGTGGAGTGTAGCGGTAATAATTATAAAAAATGCGAATCGCCCTTTAAGAGCTTGGTCCGCTGAAATCCGCAGACCAAAGGAACCGGCTGATCCTCTGCGGATCCAAATTCGCCAAAAAAATACCCCCCTCTACTGTTAACATAGAGCTACACTAACTGCAGGACTTATATATAGACTTTATATTTAAAAAGTTGTTTCTTTATATATTATTTGTTTAATTCATACACATTATTGATACAGTATATAAATATTCACATTTTTATGTATTTCTTTCAAATACATCTTATTTAGATTGCTAACATCTTTATGCATACCATTATCGAATATCTGATTTTTTAGACATGAGAAGTTTTTTTTTTATGCGTATTTCAGTTTGTAAAGTATAATGTTTATGATCATTCTATAGATAAGGTATAGAGGGATATTTTAAGATTTGTTAAGTTTTTTTTTAATACTCTTTTGTAAACAAACTTATTTGTTATATCACTTAATTCCATTATTTATTAGTATATATACGGAGTGTACTTTTTCACCATCTTTTCACTTTCTATTTATTAACATGAGTCCCTCCCTGTGGAGCTTACAATTTAATATTAGTGCCTTGGGGGGCTTTTCCTTAAACAGAGATAGTGATGATCAGGTCAATATTGAACGGAAACTTCCATTGACTAGAATAGGATAGTCACTATGAATAAGCCCCAGTTTGATGTACAAACCAGGTTCACACGCTTCTGAAGCAGTAACATTACCGCTGTGTTCTTTCAAAACAGAATATACTGTATCTATGAATTATTAAAAAGGCACTACAAAATATATAGAATTCTTGATAAAATTACCAGCTAGAAATGCATCGTGGAATACTTGATAATACAACCATCTAGAAGAAGGAAATACTGACACTTACATTAATAGCCGTTTTTAGAATATGCAGGATGAAAATCCCATATTGGTATATTACAAACTCTCTTGCAGAAAGTTCCTCTGGATGCACAGGTGTTAGGTTACCTTTGCAGGTTAACGGTAAATCAAATATATCCCTAAATGCATTTCCTTTATCTGAAAAAAAAAAAAAAGTTATTGTGTGTGTACGTATGCAGACTAGTAGAGCGAGATTCGGGAAACATAATTGATAAAATGTTCGACCAGTGTATTCTGTCTGTTGTCACATATGAATGTGAAACTTGGACCCCAATACGAAGATAATTCAGAATCTTAAGCCAACTCAAAAGGAGTATGGAGTGATGTACAGTATGCTGGGTATTACCCAAGAGACAGGAGAAAGAATGAAGGGTTTGACCACATACAAAAGTATGTGACATCATCATAAGGGTGAAGAAATTAAAAGAGCAGTGGGTCAGAAATATCATAAGAAGAAATAACTATCGTTGGACAAATATGGTACTCGACTGGATTCAAAGAGATATGAAAAAGCCAAGAAGATGGACAAAAGTAAGATGGGAGGATGAAGTTGGGGAAATGTTGTGGAGCAACGTGGAGAAGAGAGGCTTGCAACCAACAACATTACCTAAAAGATCAATGGGTGTGTGTGTGTGTGTGTGTGTGTGTATATATATATATATATATATATATATATACACATATACATATATATATATATTATATATATATACATACACACAATATATATATTATATATATACATGCACACAGTATATATGTGTGTATTGTTTTTGGCCGTTACAGCAAGAAGGAACTTCATACAGTAATTCTGAAATTATTAGAAATGGAAGGGGAAAAAATCTGCTCTATTTCTTTATTTAAAGCTTAATTATGTATTGTAGTTTACAGATACATTATTATCTATATATAAATGTATATACAAACACACGGGTTGCCTAAATACTAAAAAGTGCATACAAGTTAGTTTTATTAACTTTTTTTTATACGAATATTTCCTACGTGGTGCTATTCCATAAGACACTTGGCACTGGAAGACCCCTTATTGCCTGAACACTTGAATTGGGCATACGGTAAATAGGGCCCTAATGGTTTACACATACCACTAGCATTAGTTTAATTCTAGTCCTAGGTTTCATTTTATAGAGATGTTTTTTTCTTTATAATTTTTTTTAAAGGCCCCAAACCTGCTGTAATGTGTTAACATTGCAAACTCTGCGGGTTTATTCTCAATTACTCCACCCCACCAAGCAGCACAAAGTCGTTTTCCATTTAGACTTCAAAAAGACTTATCAGAGAAATTGGCTTAGCCAAAGCCTCTTTGTTGAGTCCCTTTGATGTCCAGCGATGTCACAAAGTGAGAGCGGTTTCGCAGACATGTTAATAGAAGATGGCAGGCACAGTATATACAGTACACAGAGAACCTTTGTCCAGTTCATTGTTGCCTTGAAAGATTCCAGCATCCAGAGCACATGCTCTCAGTTGAGTATCCACTTCCTTGAGAAGTGTGAGGACAGGAGAGGACTCAAGACTTTTGGCTGAATCCCCATCTGTGTGAATAATATAAAATAAAAAAATAAAAAAAATAAAGAAGATACAAAATAGCATCCAAACAGGCTTATTTATAAAGACAAGTGCACTACAATTACAAAAAGCAAAGAATCCCATAGAAGTGAATAGGATTTATTCTTTGATGCATCCGTAGCTTTTTTGGTGCCTCAGAATTGCTTCACTTTTGCCTTGATACATAGACCCCATAATATTATAGACATATAGATATTGTTTGTTTTGAATCTATCTATCTATCTATCTATCTATCTATCTATCTATCTATCTATCTATCTATCTATCTGTCTGTCTGTCTGCGTGTCTGCCTGTCTATCTATCTGTAACCCTCCTTGCCCGGCTTCTAGGGAGATTACATTGGTGTGTTATACAGTATATGACCACTCTTACTGTGTTACCTTTACTCAGGGGCTGGACTCAGGCGGCTGGGTGATGAGTTAGAAAGGTTATAGAATACTAGACGCCAGGAACTTTTGTACTGTAGTACAACTGTCGTTTATTTGTGTCCCGTTGACAAGGGACCACTCATACACATATTAATAATGTTGTACTGTATTTTATAAGACATACATAAATACAATTCTTCCACCAGTGCCCAATTTTAACACTTCAATGAAGGCACTTTGACTTGGTTGCTCTGAGTAAATGTGGGATCCAGCCCCCCTTGTTGCTTTGGAACCATCATCAGTATTAATCCGATTACTTTGCACCCCTATGGGAATTCTGAGTGGTGCTTTCATACTTGACCCAATACCTTTTGCCTGCTTGGGAACTGCCACTTCCATACAGACCGATGAGGAATATCAGCATTGATCCTCGGTTAGAGCTGATCCGCTGGCACCTGGAAGCAGTCTTTCCTGAGGACCTCTATGGCGTGCCATATTCCTTTTTATTACTTATTCTCAATTCCACTCCTTTTTTCAGGGATCCTAACTTAACTGGTACTGTCCCTATCTAAAACATAATAAACAGAGGGCCTGGTCTATACTATTACTTATTATTAGTAACGTTATAATTATAACATTACTGATCTACTCTCCTTGCGGCTCCTCTCCTCATGTCTTCCTGGAACCTAACCCTTCTAGAATAGTTCCTCCTCCGCAAATACCCCTGCATGACGTCTGGATCCCTATAGCAACCTAGGGTAAGGACTAGTATGCAACAGCCATGTTAGAGACCCTTTGAGAGGGGGGAGGGTTACATATCTATCTATCTATCTATCTATCTATCTATCTATCTATCTATCTATCTATCTATCTATCTATCTATCTATCTATCTATCTATCTATCGTACTTATCTATTTACTGTATAAAGTACACAAGTAGAAATCTGGAAAGATATATGTAATTCTGTTACTAAAGAAGTGGCCTATACTATATCACCCTGTGCAGTTCTCCCCCAAAAAATTGTAGGGATTAAAATGAGCATATTTCTGTCATTTCCATATGTCAGGGTATGGGTGGAAGTAACCCCAACTTTAGGCAAGAGCTAAATAACCCAACGTTAATTCCCTGCACTAATGAATGGAAAAATGTACCCATACGCAATTTAAAGGAGTAAAACTGGGTAACGTTAGGTTATTTCCATTAGCGGATAAGTGTTACTATTAACCAAACGTTAATTTAGACTAGCGTTATGCTAAAAAAAAACCAGAGTTTAGTTTATCTTCATTGAATGGCCTGTTGGATGGGCCTGTAATACTTTGGTGGCTATACATCTGTTTATCAAGCTCAAAATCAAATGTCCACGATCCTACCCTCACTGTCTTCTTGTATTTCTGTGACTCTCATCTGGGAACACATAAAACAAATCAAGTGCATTGAGGAAGGAATTATAAGGGTTCATTCCATCACCATACCTGGTAATATAGAGGAAAACAGCGGAGGACCAAGGAGAGTTATTCTTGCAGCTGCAATTTGTTCTGCTTGGTAAAATATACGGACATCTACATCAACATCAAAAAATAAAATTCAGGAGACTACCCAAATTCACAGATATCATTCACTAAAGCTTGGTAGCTGTTATTTTATGTACCTATTGCTAAAATGTACAGTACTATCATGTTATATTAGCAATTCAATTGGATGACCAATACTCCTTGGTAAAACGATTGGTCACAAGTCCGGCCTTAGGGCAAGGTGGCTGCCTTGGGCTTGCGCCTTCTGGGGGCTCCGCACTCCCTCCTGTCAGCGCTGGGATCAAACTTCAGCCCAGGAGGAGAGTGCTTGAGGAGGGAGAGTGGGCACTCAGATAGTTAAGTTACCTTCTACGGAGCAGCCTTCCTCCTACAGTGTCGTATCATCATGGCGACCCGAAGTCCCCTGATGCTGCGTTGCCATGATGACATGATACCATGATGTCATTACGCTGCTACACTGCAGGAGGAGGGCCGCACTTCAAAGAATTGCGGGGTAAGTACCCATACCTAGTTCTATAGGGGGGGGGGGGGCTTCTGCCAGTGTGCTGCCTTGGGCCTTACAAAGGCTAAGAGAGGACCAATTAGTTATTTAGTTATTAACATCTGATTATTGCTCCACTGGCAAACCTTTTATGTCTGTAACTCAGATATCCACAAAGTCATGCTCAAACACCTATCTTTGTGAATTGAACGCTGACTAAGAAATACCTTTTGTTCATGTATAGTAACTGAATATCAAAGAGTAGGGAAGATCATGTTATAATCCTTTTTACTTTATCAAAAGCTCTGTGTGAATCAAATATGATAAAAAAGATTGCACTGCATTACATTTGTTTGCAATAATACATAGGGCCTTATTCAATATGTGGTCAAGCCTCTTCCCCATACTGGTAAAGATTTTTGTACCATTTATTTGAATGGAGCGCAACTCTTCGCCAGCATGGGAAGCAGTTTAATAGAATAATAAATAGGTTATGAAATCTACAAGACATGCAGAGTACATTCTGCTACATTGACTAGTTGTATATACTTGAAAAATGTATGCTGGTCAGCATACCTCATTTATACGTACTTTCTGCTAACAGAGTTACAATATTCTGGTCCGTGTTTTGTGGGCTGATTCTCCCTGATGATGCGTTGATGTTTGGATGGATTTGTTCATTCTGCCCCTTCTTCTTCAGCTCATCCTTTAGTTTTATTTTCAGCTTTTCCAGGTCTCGTTGAAGAGTCCTTTCCAGGAATGCTACAGTTTCATCGTGTTCCTTAATGAGCTTCTACAATTTGTAAATTGGAATGTGGTTAGAGATGGGTCCTCAACAACCACCCAATGAAAAATTACACTCATGTGTGCAACAAGGCAAATTAGGAGCAAAAAAAAAAAAAACCATAACACAATAACTGATGTCGTAACTTGAATGGCCATTGGTGCAATAGTAATGGTGTTGTTTTACTTCTTATTATATTGAATAGGGGTCAAATGAGGAAATATTCATCTTGTGTCATTATATGTAGGTACTTTACACCTTATTACATACGGTATATAGTTTCAATAGAGGTTACAAAACGCTCTATGATGAGAACAGGGTAGGCAGATGGTAAAGACAGCATTTGCTTAACAAACACTCCCATTCTTCTAAGAAGTACCATTTGTAATTAGTTCCCAAATAAACAAAAGCAGACAAATATTTGCTTTTATATTTGTTGAATTAAGCCAATTAATTATTATTAGTTACATGTTTTACAAAAGTTGTTTTTTTGGGCTGGGTACGTGGGATTGTACATTTAAGTACGAATAAGGGCCCATAGTTACTAAGCAGTCTTCTGCCATAAGACACTTTCTGGTGATGGAAGAACAGCTTGTTGAATTAAATGGGCTGTATGTCTTCCGTATAAATTCTATGGCTGGACCAAATTCTTCTAGCCTGACCAATGGGGTTTGACTTACTGTTTGACAGGGTATAGGATAAAAGAGTAGTGTATCAACACTGCCTTTCAAACAGGTGAACCCGGTTCGAATCCCAGGTCAGCGTCCTTGTGGTTCCTGGGGCAAGACACTTTACCTCCCTGTGCCTCTGGCACCAAAATTAGATCGTAAGGTTTTTAGGCCAGGAACCCATTGCACCTGCAATTTCTATATAACGCACTCTGTACATTATCAATGTTATATAAAAAAATATTATTAAGACGTATATGAAGTTTTGATAGTTACTGTATTTGTGATTGTCAATATTCATTGAAGCAACCGAGCCCAGCCCTAAAACTAAGGGTTTAACATTGCAAAACCGTGCTGAAGTAGTTTACAAAAATATTTAAAATGTGTATAGTATAAGCACATACAGAACAATACCCCTTTTTAGCTATTCCATTACCTGCTTTATCCAACCATTTAGTTCTCCACGTTCTAGCTGGTCCTGAAGCTTTAGCCTCTCCTCTGAGATTTGTGTTCTGTGGGCTTGCTCCAGTTTAGCTTGCGTCTCGTGATAAACCTTTAACATCTCCTTCTCTTCTCTACAACATTCATCTTCTGATTCTGGTGGCTGAGTCTTGCACTGTAAGATCAGTTGTACGTTACACCAGTGGAGTAAATAGCTCAATCTTTAGTAGTAAATATGTTGGAAAAAGACACAATGGCAGAACAGTAGAGGAATAAGGAATACAAAAGGCGAATTCTCTTTAAAGAATGTTCTGTACCAAGATATAAAAAAATACAGCTTTCTGAATAATTATGGTCATTGTTCCCCAATAAATTGAAGAATGGTCATAGATATTTTGCAGCTTATAATGCTGTTATTGGACTAACGTGAGAATTCTTCCTACTTATACATGAGATTTTATCATCTCAAAAAGGTTGATCCTAATTAGGGGGGAGAGCACTTATATACATATATATATTGTGGGGGCTCAGGGTTTTCCAAAAAGAGCTTGCTGGGGTTCTGTGTGTTGTTTGATCACAGAAAAGCCAAGTTTTCATTCTAATGGTGTCTTTTTACATTGTTTGTTACTTTTTGATTACCTTTTCTTTGGCTCTTGACTCTTCACTTAAGTGTTCCAGTTCGTTTTTTAGCTTCTTAAGCTTCTGCACTCTGAACGTGTGAAGTTCACTGCCCAAGTAATGAGCTTCTTCTACACACGCAAGAACATTGACCTACCAAAGTTAGACATAATTAGATTGCATATGCTATCACCAACTTCATGGGTGAACCAACCAGGAATAGATCATGGACAACTTTGGTCTTCCCTTTTCCTGTACAAGATGACAGGTTTAATTTGAGGGACACGTACTGGGAAATTAAGAGGGGATTGAGGTAATCTGACCTGACCTAGATAGTCAAGGAAGGCTTGAAGGGGAATATAATTTATTGGCATCTGCCAATACAATCACAAGTTAGGCAGCATACTTCATACCAAATATGTACAACTATCCAAATTCTTACATTCCGTATGATTATAAATGTGTGAATGTATATATGTGTATATATATATATATATATATATATATATTGTATACACACCTATATATATATATATATATATATATATATATATATATATATATATATATATATATATCTCTATAACTATAACTATATATATATATAGTGCAGAATAAATGAGTTCTTCAGTATTAGGGGATACCTTTTTTATTGGACTAACAATTTATGTCATAGGACAAGCTTTCGAGAGTTATTCTCTCTTCTTCAGGTCAAGCAATACTGATATACAAAGGATTCAATGGCTAAAACAGTATATATATACTGTATACACATACACATATATGAAAGGAGAGAGGTATTGAACATGAAGGTACTTTCCTGTGCTAATGGGTCTGAGAACACTGAGGAGGATGACAGAACTCAGTAAGGAAAATGATAGCAAACAGGAGTATAATTAGGGCAGATACAAGGAATCCTGTGTAAACAGGATAAAATATACGGTAAAATAAACAGAACCGGGAAACAGGGACTTGTGAACAGGGACATGACTGGGGCATAGACAAGGGTATTTACAAGTAGGAGGAACATGGACTGGCGGGGGAAAAAAGTTGAAACTCCAGGAAGGGGCAACTTCCGGGATTTTAAGTAGAGGACAAAGGAGGAAGTGGACAAGTCCTTGGCTGCAATGCCACTGGGAGTTGTAGTTTTTTGGGGCTACATCCACCCAGGTGCCAACATTGCAGCCAGAAAAGACTATGAGGGCATGTTTTTAGAATACAGAAATTCCTGGTTCATCGCAGATGCACGGGTCTAACAATAGGGATTCAATCTGGTTCAAGTTAATTGATAAGGCAAACAACCGTAAAAGGGAAAAAAGTGATCTGCAGTATTCATATAGATTACACTATATATAGCCTATGTTCACTATATACAGCCATGAACAAAGACAAACCTTTCTTTAGTGGGTTGCATCCCATTTAGTTAAAGCATCAATCCTCCCTACTTATTTTTAAATAGTTTATTTTTAAAAAAGAATTGGTACTGAGGAGTTCTCCGGAGCAGAACCACGCTATATGTCATTTTGGGAACTCACCAGCTCCAGAGATACTTACCCATTTAGTTTGCCGCTGTTTTCTCTCTTGTCAAAAAATCAAAATGGCTGTAAAAATGTGCACGTCCTGCTCGCTAAAAAGGAGCCACAAAGTCATGAGAGGCATGACGTTGTGACTTCCTATAGGACGAGAGGAGGAGACATCTTTAAATGTCCAGAAACCACACCGGCATAAAGGCCGGTTAGTATCTCGAGAACTGTGGAGGGTACTTGGAATTAAAAATAAAGCGGCTGAGATCGGGAGGACACCAGTTTAAATTCTATAATAAAATTAGTAAATATAATGGACAAGATTGAAAGTTAGCTTAGAATGCAAACCATATAAGAACCACATGTACATATATTGTACATACGGATGTAGCACGTTATTACTGCTGTCAGAAAAGCACGAAATATTGTTTCAATTAAGCTATTAATTTTTCCATGAAGCTACGTTAATTTTTGCATCAAGTATTGTGCCAGCATTGCGTTAACGGGAGCAATAACATCTGCTACATCTGTAGCGATCGGTGACATCCTCAGCTACTGCTGGATTGGATTAATTCCAGTTCAGGTTACGTCAGTATTTAAAGTAGCTGCTCCTACATGATTGGTTATAAAAAAATGTGCTAATTTCTAGATTGGATGGGACAGTATCAAAGTGGAAGGAACATCATAGCTGCATCTGGTAAAACATGTTCTTTCTTCTGACTCTCTTTTTGTATTCTGCGCGTTGTACTCTTTCAGCACATGTCTATGGGTTCAGGGAAGACTTTGTAAAACAATCAAAACTTTTCTGACCCCAGTGGTAGAGTAGCTGCCTGTTTACAGTTTGCCCTGTGAATATCCTTACATAAAACAAAGTACTTTTTTCATAATGATGTGGACATCTCGCTTTATGATTTAGAACCTTGTGATTGAATAATTTAGTCATGACACTAATACACTGTACTAAGTGATACTGTACATTCATGTATTTCAGTATTGAAGGGATTTAAAAGCACCTTGTTGGAACAGTATTCTTTAAAACTGCTGGCTATTTCTTCAAGTTGACACTCTCTTAGTTGTATCCTTTTTATAGCATGGTGTAACTCCATAAGTAACAAGATGACTTCTGCATTATTACTGACCAGGTTCAAAATGTCTTCTTGCAAATGCCCCTTAAAGAAAATAACAGGGTTAATACAGATTACACATCAATAGCAACTAGAAAGTTCCAATTGAAAGGTTTTCTAATAGGAACATCTATTGTATGTTACTGCTCTGCGTGTTTGTATAGAAATCAAAGATGGTAAAGTTGTAATAAGGTCATTATAAAGAAACAAATACTAAATATTACATTGGCAAATCTAAAAAAATAAAGGTCCATAAGAGCAACCGTTCATATGCACTCATTGGAAATTCCAAAGAAAATTGTGGTTTTGTTAGATAAACCCAATGTTGTGTACATAACTATGAAATCCTTTACCTGTCTGTATAAAGTTCCAAGTTATGGAATTAAATGTTGAGTTTCTCTAACCCCCCCCCCCCCCATCACTTGTGTGGAATTATAAAATTTCCTGTAAGAACATAGGAACAACTGTGTATATATATATATATATATATATATATATATATATATATATATATACATATATACATATATACATATATATATATATATATATATATATATATATATATATATATATACATTGTACATACAATGTATACACAGTACATATTCTCAATTACATGAACTAAGAGTTATTTTATTATGCCTGATGTGCTAAAATGACCACAAAATATAATGCACAATAAAAATAATAATTATTGTATTACAAAATAGCACATTTAGGCCCATAAATTACTATGTGGGTTTCTGTCATAAAACACTGTCTAGTGCTGGAAGACACCTTACTGGCCCATGGAATTCAAGGGCCGTTTCCAGCAACGGAAGGTGTCTTATGGCAGAAAACTGCTTAGTGCATATGGCCCTTAATCTTAAAAGGTAGTGGTAACATCATATTCTTTTCAAGTGTCAGACTCACCAATATTGTCACCACTATGATCTGCAAATTATGTTGTCTAAGAGACAAGAACAACCATGACGAACCTTTGTGAGATGTGGATAGACTTAAATATGTAGCAGGCTCCATTGTCCCACCTGGCATGTTATGGTGCGATATGTTCTCCACCAACACAGCTATTGAGTCCTATGTAAGTTTGTGATATGCTGTATTATAAATGGACATGGTGTGTTATCTGGGGCAACAATGTCACGTGCTACATCTGTAAGTTTTATTAGCCATGTGATACATTATGATACATTTTCTATGAGCAAATTTGTCATATGGCTGCACTTAACCATATATAATGTAGAATTAATGTTACAACCGTGGTATCCTCATCCGATCTCAGTTCTCCCGACAGCTTCTCCTTATCTTGCTTTTGTGTCTTGAATGTCTCTTGGAGCAACATGACTGTCTGACGCAAGTGCCTCTGGGAGAGCACGCAGCACACTATATGCTCTATTTTATTTCTAAATTCTGAGCTTGCCATCTCTTGGAATAATAGTTTGTCTTTAACCTGCAGCTAAGATTTAAACAAAAAAAGAAGAAAGAGAAGTTTTCAACTAAACATCGATCATTAAATACCATCTGTAGCAAATCATGCACATATTTCTTTAGCTTTTATTCAATGTTATCACACATTGTATGACCCCATTACAAGCAGGAATGATTCTTTCATATGTATAGCAGCACTGGAAAAACAAAAAATAACAAGGTCCATTCTAGATTTCAGGAACGATCGTTATTAGCAGAAAAGTGACATCCTTCTGCCTGTCTACCCCAATGCGTGTTAGTGCAGTTTCAGTGGCCTATCTACTATGGTAGCAAATCAACACTATTTCCTGAGGTGGTTTAATAGATACAGTAGGAGGAGTACTTTTGCATGTGAGAAAGGCGGATTGAATGGAAAGAGAAGATGTGTACCAAGTCCCAAGTGCTGTATAAATCCCCTCAAACAACACGTGGAAAGACACCTGTGCTCAAAATGAGCACACCTGAGATATATGAAGGTTGGTTTGAGGGGAATATATATATATATATATATATATATATATATATATATATATATATATATATATATAAATATAAATATGATATATATATATATAAATATTATATATATATATATATATATATATATATATATATATACACACACAACACCGTTCTGCGGCTAACAAAATGCTTTTATTTGTGTGAGCTTTCGAGATACAATGATCTCTTCTACCGGCGCTGTTACAGTGGATAAAGCAATAAAGGTTTTTACTTAAAAACAGTGCATCCTGGAATGTATCTGTGACTGAAGCCTATCTCTCCCCCTGTGCAGTATGCAATTTATGACTTAAGGTGTTAAATGGTCATATATATATATATATATATATATATATATATATATATATATATATATATATTATATATATATATACTAATAATATATGTAATACTACTATTATAATTACTATAATATATGTAATAAAGCGCTGTATACACTGTGGGTGCTGTATACATTTATATTTACATACACACATGCACGCACACACACACACTCTTACATCACTAACATTCAGGGACTATTTAACACCGTAAGTCATAAATTGGATACTGCACAGGGGGGAGGGATAGGCTTCAGTCACAGATAACATTCCAAGAAGCAGTGTTTTTAAGCTAAACCATTTCTTGCTTTATTCATTGTAACATCGCCGGAAGAAGAGATCAGTGTATCTTGAAATCTCGCACAAATAAAAGCTTTTTGTTAAAAACAGAACGGTATCGTCTATTCATTTTTTATTTTATATATATATAGAATACCAAGAAGTGATATCCTTGAATACAGACAGAAAGAGACAAGCAACAAGGTACCTTTGGTGGTCACATATAACCCACATCTAGAAGCCTACGCAAGATCGCCAGGGAACTACAAC
This sequence comes from Ascaphus truei, assembly GCF_040206685.1. NCBI lineage: Eukaryota > Metazoa > Chordata > Amphibia > Anura > Ascaphidae > Ascaphus > Ascaphus truei. The sequence continues at coordinate 59,590,699 of NC_134488.1, read as the reverse complement.
CCATTCTCCAGGAAGATACAAGACTGCAACAGGTCTTCCCTGAAACACCCCTATAATCATACAGACAACCTCATAATCTCAAGAAAATTATGGTGAGAAGTAAGGTATCCAACAATACAACTGAATGAGGGACAAGACCATGCCAGGATGCAAGATGCAAATCCTGCGCAATGCTCCACACAGCGGGCACAATACAAATACCACACAGGATTCTGGAGTACAAAATCAGAGGAAGGTTCTCCTGTTCCTCCAGCAATGTCGTGTACCTCATCATGTGCATGAAATGCCCAGGGGGCTGCTACTACATAGGTGAGACGGGACAGGGGCTTAACAAGAGAATTAATCTGCATCGCCACAGCATCACACGTGGAACAAGAGACAGTCATGCAGGTGAACATTTCTCTGACTCTGGCCATAAGATGGACGATCTGAAGGTGGCCATATTCAAAGGTAATCTTAGAACACCAAAAGAGAGACGGTTGTATGAATACAAATTTATGCAACTGTTCGGGACACTTAGCGGTGGCCTAAACCGAGACAGATGTTTCATGACTCATTACTGACACAAGTGAACTCTCTTCCCATGAGTGCTAAAGGCCATGACTATACATACTGTGTTTTATGAATGCACACACAGATGTCTCCTGCACATACAAATACACAATGTAATTCCATCCCTATAGACCAATAGGGACTACATAGTATCTACACACAATTATAGTAATGCAACACTCTCTTACATTTCTACACCTACTCACTCCACTGTATACACGTCCACTCCACACACACATTTTGCAAAGCGCTGTATACTCTGTGGGCACTTTACAAATGTATATTTACACACACACACGCACGCACACACAAACACACACACACACACGCTTACATCACTTACATTCAGGGACCATTTAACACCTCAAGTCATAAAACGCATACTGCACAGCGTGGAGGGAAAGGCATCAATCACAGATCACATTCCAAGAGACACTGTTTTTTAAACACACACACACACACACACACACACACACACACACACACACGGACCATTTAACACCTCAAGTCATAAAACGCATTCTGCACAGGGTGGAGGGAAAGGCTTTAATCACCGATCACATTCCAAGAGACACTGTTTTAAAGTAAAAACACTTTTTTTTGGCTTCATTCATTGTAACACTGCTGGAAAAAGAGATGTCACACTGGTATATATAAATATATAGTGCCAGGGACTAGTAAAATAGGATCTCTCTTTTTCTCTCTCATATTTTCCGTGACCATGCAATAGTGTACTGTGTAAGGAAAATTAAACCGCCCCATTCAAGCCCTAAAGTTCTCCTCACTAGAACATTTAAAAACTTTAACCCACAACAGTTTCTGGATGACCTTACCAACTGCCCATGGCACAGAATCGATTTAATTCCCGACCCTGATTCTGCGCTCGACTATTTCCAATCCGAGTTCTTAAAACTCTGCGATACCCATGCTCCACTACGCAAAATAAGGGTACAGAGGGCCCATCTTCCATGGGTTACAACTGAACTTATTGCACTCTACCAGCTCAGGGATACCTTGTGGAAAAGCAACAAAGTAACTGGAACTACCAAGGATCTCAATCACTACAGATGCCTGCGGAACATGTGCACAAGGCAAACAAGGCACGCAAAAGCACAATATTACTCTGACAATCTGCACCAAAATACATCAAACCCAGCTAACTTCTGGAAGGTTATCAACAATATATTCCAGCCTCCTAACCATCAACAACCAAGTAATATCACTAAGGGGGATATTACTCTGACAAACCCCACTGACATTGCAAATGCATTCAATGATTACTTTGTGGGGTGTGCCACTAACTTATTAGCGAAACGCAGCCCAAACCACAAACAAGAATCTCATCCTCGGAGTAACCACATAGCCCCCACCCCCTCCCAACACTGCCCACAATTTTCAATTTGGCCCAGTATCTGAAGAGGAGATTACACAAGTGCTCCTCAAACTAAAACTAAGCAGCCAATGCGGACCTGACTTACTACAATCTAGGTTCATACGACTTGGTGCCTCAGCTATTGCTAAACCAATTGCTTCCATAGTCAACTCTATCCTGTCTGCAGGCCATATCCCTAAGACCTGAAAAACTGCCAGAGTTATCCCAATCTTCAAAAGTGGGGACAAAAACACTGTCTCAAACTACAGGCCAATCTCACTTCTCCCAATTCTATCCAAAGTCATGAAAAAATGTGTCCACTCCCAATTAAGCGATTACTATACCAAGACAAATTTCCCTAGCCAATTCCAATCTGGCTTTCGTCCCAAACACTCCACCGTAACTACCCTGCTAAAAGTTTGCAATGAAATCCAGTGTGGAATGGAACGGGGACAACTCACTGGTGCAGTATTCCTAGATTTTGCAAAGGCTTTTGATACAGTTGATCATGCTATCCTGCTCAACAAACTCCAGAGCTCTGGAATAGGGAAGCATGCTTTAAACTGGTTTCAGTCCTACCTATCAGGAAGATCCCAACATGTGTCCATCTCGGGCTCTAACTCCAAGCCCCTGGATATCATCTGTGGTGTCCCGCAAGGCTCTGTTCTGGGTCCCTACTCTTCTCAGTGTTCATTAATGATCTTCCCACAGCTTGTAAGGAAGCCTCAATACACATGTATGCATATGACACAATCCTATATGCACACAGCCGTAGCCTCTCTGACCTTAAACACATACTTCAGTCTGACTTTTTGAGACTCGAAAACTGGATTTCCCAAAACAAACTGTTTTTAAACACTGACAAGACTGTAACAATGGTATTTGGGACCAAGACTAAATTTTTAAAGCTTCCAGCGACTGAGCTCCTGATTAGAACCAACGCTAACACCACCCTAACCCCTGTCACTAGTTTTAAATACCTGGGCTTACGGTTTGACTCCCACTTAACATTCGGAAGGCACATTGATACCCTGACAACCAAGACCTATGCCAAACTAGGGGTACTTTACAGGAACAAATCCTCCCTAAGTCTCCTGGTCAGAAAACGTATCGCACAGCAGATGCTAATGCCAATTATTGACTATGGAGACATAGTATATGGCTCGGCACCTCAAACCCACCTTAGCAAACTTAACACCCTCTGCAATTCAATTTGTCGTTTTGTTCTCCAATGCAACTACAACACACATCACTGCGAAATGCTCAAAGAACTAAATTGGTCATCACTAGAGTCTAGGCGCAAAGTTCACCCTTCCTGTCTTGCCTTTAAATTCTTTATGGGCAAGCTACCCAGCTATCTGAACAAGCTCCTAACCCCTACCACATGCAGCACTTATCACCTGAGATCAGACTTCAAAAGACTGCTCATGGTCCCAAGGCTCAACAAAGTATCCGGCCGTTCCTCCTTCTCTTACCGTACACCCCAAAACTGGAACAACCTACCAGAGACTCTCACATCCACCACCAGTTTAAGTTCTTTCAAATCTAAGGCTGTCTCACATTTTAATCTGGTCGGTAACTGTTTCATACACCCATAATATATATTTTCTTTAACTGTGCATGCAATGTCTTGTATATAATGTATACCCTGTTCATTTATGTAACTGTATTTGTAACCATGTACTGTATTATTTGTCTTAACTCTGCGCCCAGGACATACTTGAAAACGAGAGGTAACTCTCAATGTATTACTTCCTGGTAAAATATTTTATAAATAAATAAAATAAATAAATAAATTTGCACAAAGGTAAAACAATGGCGGTTTCAGGAGCATTCGCCCAAATTTGTAACTGTCTAAACCACCTGCCAATATCAGTCTGAAAATCAAAAACATTTTTAAACCCTGGCGAAAAATTTTGGTCTGACTATTATTACATTTTACAATTTCTGATCTGTGTTGGTAAAATATGGTGCAAAAAGTTATCTATACAAAACATGCATTTTTATACTTATCTAATAAAATATTGGGCCATATAAACTACGCAGTGCTACTCCACAAGACACATTCCTGCACTATTTACTGTAGTAAATATGTCTCTTTGTGTCCAATTTAAGTGAATGGGCTGTAACGTGTCTTCCGTCATGTAAGATGCTTTATGGAGTAACAACGCTTAGTAAATATGGCCCATAGAAACAGAAGTACACATTTTTCTGTGTGAATGTTTGACGTTACCAATGACTCTGTTAATACATAATGCTCCTCCTTCAGTTGAGATTGCATTTCCCTCATTGTTGCTTTTTTATCTTGTTCTTTTTCTTCTTCTTTATGGGACTTCCTTAAGAACACCATCACTTTTTCTATTTGCTGTTCTTCCATTTGACTTGCTGCTTCTTCAGCAGCTGCTTTCCCTGAACAAGACTTGAAGTGTAAATTGTACATCATCTTCTGGACTTCCCCAATACCGTTATGAACCTGCACACAATACATATACAGTAAATGCAATAGTCATACTGTATAATGCAAGGCCAAATTATATCAGCGCTATCATAAAGGACAGCCCTCCAAGGACCAAAGTAAACTAATGACAGTGATATGTTTAATGGGTTAAATATCAGGGATTGACACAATTAAGAAAAGCATTAGACAAGAATACGTTTTTTTTAAATGATTAAATTTCTCTGGAAATGATTATTTTCACGGGGATTTGCACAACTCACAGCTACTATAAATATTTAAAACTGAGATCACCATAGCTTCTAGATTTAATACTTTAATCATTTGAAAGTTACACTTCCCAACCATTTAAAAAATAAAATGTTTGTGTTACCAGATTACTGCAAGGGGTTAATAGCAGAATAGCATATGTTGTGCCACACCCTGTATTGCCACGGGGATACTGACACTACCGGGGAGTATATAGGACAGGAGAAAGGTTCTGGAAGGTTAGGTTTCTGGAGGACAAGAGAGGAGCCTCGGGGAATGTAGATAGTGATAATGTTCATGAAGTTTTAGGAGGTATCAGGCCATCCTTGTTTATTATAATACAGATAGGGACAGTACCCTAATATCATACAATTAGATGGCCAACGGAAATGCATAGGTATCAAAGAGGGGGAAACAGACATGCCACAGCGAGCTAAAAGCAGAGGGCTTCTGGGTGTCAGCGGATCAGCGGATCCAATATATTCTCACCAACCAGTAGGGAAGTAGCAGTTCACAATCAGGAATTGGGTATAGTTGTTACCTGCACTGAATCAGCCAAGATCCCAGTTAGGGCCAAAAATAGATCGGGTATAATGACGTTACTCCGAAGGGGGGCCTGGTCCAATATAAGTAACACAGCCAACTACATACACCTCCCTTTGAGTGTTAAGAGTTGGCACTTAGGGAAGCACCATGTAAATGAGTAACCAAGAGTATGTAAAGCAACGTACAACTATGTCGAGTGAGTATGAAATTTCCCAGTGCCTGGGGATCTGAATAAAGACCGAGTTGTTCTACAAACGTTCCTGGCACCCGTCATTTTCACCCTTGCTTTCTCATCGCCCAGCCGCCTGAATTCAGCACCCTCACGTCAGGTAAACTATTCCGAGTAGCCAAATACTGCGCACCGATGTAAACAGCCCAGGAGCCGGGCAGGGAGGGTTACATTTGCTTGAAGAATGTTTACATTTGTTTGAGGATGCCAATAACATTGATACATTGTTTACAAAATGCTAGTGATAGTGAGCTAAGGGGGATTGCACTTTAAAATCCATAGATTGTATTTACCTGATGCTTATTGTAGGTATCCAGTATCCTGTACATATGGATCTGAGTCAGTAACTCTTGTCTTACAAACTTGGCAGCTATAGTTCTCAGAAGTCCACGCTGAGAGTCTTTCTCCTCTGTAAATACTTTAGCCTCCACTGAAGACATATCCTGCCCAATACAGAAATTATTAGGATAACATACAACGTAACATACTTTTAGCTACATGTCTACCCTCATAAAACACCTTTAACATGTCATATCATTAATTTGAGTCTTTGACACATTTTCATACATCTCCCATTTTCCCATTTGTTTCCTTGCACCAAAAATATCTATGGTAAGTTTAAAACTAAAAATGCAACCTTTTGCTGCCGGGGGGTGGGGGGTGGGATAGGGGGAGCCTGGGGAGGGGAAGGGCTATAACGCATTGCCCCTCTGATAGCAAAAGCATTAAGATGTAGAGAATGGAAATATTATGCAGATTTGTGCTCATTTGCTGACCCGTACTGATTTTATGATTTAGAAGACGTGCTAACCACAGCTGTAAAATACGTACTACAGCAAAAGTTTCATATTTTCTTCTCAAAATATACAGTATGATGTTGTCTACTCACATGCACCTCTCGGGTGCAATCATAACAGGGATGCTCATAGGCTTTTTGCATATCCATAGCAAGTTGCACTAAGGCATCTTTAATCACTTGCAAAGTGCCTAAATGGTTTTCAGGTATGGCAGTGTCTGGGTTCAGCTCCACACTTTTGACTTCTTCCTGATGCTTTTGATGCAATGCATGGTGAGCATTTCTGTGAACATCAGCTAGCTCCTCTAAAAGTCTCATCCATTCATGTTCCAGATCCTGGCTACTTTCCAGCCTCTGCAAATAAGACAGGTGCATCCTGTGTTAGCTGGCTGTTTCCTGCATTTACAGCACATGCAGCAGTGTCAACAACACACCCATGCACATACACAACTAAGGGAACAGTGAAGCCTGCAGCTGCCTGTGTATGTATACATATATGTATGTGTATACAGTTAGGTCCGGAAATAATTGGACACTGATACAAGTTTTGTTATTTCGGCTGTGTACCAAAATAAATTCAAGTTACAGTTAAATAATGAATATGGGCTTAAAGTGCAGTCTATCAGCTTTAATTTGAGGGTATTCACATCCAAATTGGATGAAGGGTTTATGAATGACATCTCTTTAATATGTATCCCCCTCTTTTTCAAGCGACCAAAAGTAATTGGACAATTGACTCAAAAGCTATTTCATGGACAGGTGTGGGCTATTCCTTCGTTATTTCATCATCAATTAAGCAGATAAAAGGTCTGGAGTGGATTCCAGGTGTGGCATTCGCATTTGGAAGCTGTTGCTGTGAACCCACAACATGCGGTCAAAGGAGCTCTCAATGCAAGTGAAACAGGGCATCCTTAGGCTGCAAAAAAAAAAGAAAATCCATCAGAGAGAGAGAGAGAGATAGCAGGAATATTAGGAGTGGCCAAATGAACAGTTTGGTACATTCTGAGAAAAAAAAGAACACATTGGTGAGCTCTGCAACACAAAAAGGCCTGGACGTCCACGGAAGACCACAGTTCTGGATGATCGTAGGAGCCTTTCCATGGTAAAGAAAAAACCCTTCACAACATCCAGCCAAGTGAAGAACACTCTCCAGGATGTAGGCATATCATTATCCAAGTCTACCATAAAGAGAAGACTTCACAAGAGAAAATACAGAGGGATCACCACAAGGTGCAAACTATTCATAAGCCTCAAGAATAGAAAGGCCAGATTAGACTTTGCCAAACAATATCTAAAAAGCCAGCCCAGTTCTGGAACAGCATTCTTTGAACAGATGAAACTAAGATCAACCTGTACCAGAATGATGGGAAGAAAAAAGTATGGAGAAGGCTTGGAATGGCTCATGATTCAAAGCATACCACATCATCTGTAAAACACGGTGGAGGCAGTGTGATGGCATGGGCATGCATGGCTTACAATGGCACTGGGTCACTAGTGTTTATTGATGATGTGACAGAAGACAGAAGCAGCCGGATGAATTCTGAAGTGTATAGGGATATATTGTCTGCTCAGATTCAGCCAAATTCAGTGAAGTTGATTGACAGCACTTCACTTTACAGGTGGACAATGACCCAAAACGTACTGCGAAAGCAACCCAGGAGTTTTTTAAGGCAAAGAAGTTGAATATTCTGCAATGGCCGAGTCAATCACCTGATCTCAACTCGATTGAGCATGCATTTCACTTGCTGAAGACAAAACTTAAGGCAGAAAGACCCACGAACAAACAACTGAAGACAGCTGCAGTAAAGGCCTGGCAAAGGATCACAAAGGAGGAAACCCAGCGTTTGGTGATGTCCATGCGTTACAGACTTCAAGCAGTCATTCAAGTGTAAAGAAAATATATATCAATAGTGGCACTCTATTTATAATTAAAAAATATGTTAACACAATAGTAACAATTTATAACCAAAGTGAATATAAATGTGGTGATACAAACAAACTTTTGATGCAGCTGTGACCCAAGGCAGGATTGCTCTCTAAATCCCAGGTAGGTGAGGAAGTGATGATCGATGGGAAGTGCAAAACATGTGGAAACAAAAAATATATATCTAATAGTGCAATATAGTTAATTATAAGTGAAATAAGTCTTCTTTAGGTCTATGACTATTAAACTCACAAAAGTGAGAATCGATCTGTACACGTAACGATATCTTTAGATGTTGCCTCTTCAATTTTGAGGACAGGTTACCCAGCTTCAGCAATGGTATAAGTGTGGATTCCTTAAATGGTTAAGCACAGACAACCAGACATAGTGCAGACTGTATAAAAACTGTATTGAAATGGTAAGTGGATGACAATACACTCACATGGTTTCAGTAGTTATTAGGCATTTAGATACACAATTGGATCTCGCCTCCGGTTTAGCTGTTTGCTTCTCCCCTGCTCGGCGTGCGTCTCACGGCTGCGTTCCAGCAGATCCGGATGTGACGTCAGCGGGTCTGGGCAGTTCCGGTCGGCGAGACAGCTGTGAATCCTCTCTCAACGTCACTCTACGCGTTTCACCTTTCTCGGTTTCATCAGGAGTCATGATAGGCTAATAGTCATAGACCTAAAGAAGACTTATTTCACTTATAATTAATTATATTGCACTATTAGATATATATTTTTTGTTTCCACATGTTTTGCGCTTCCCATCGATCATCACTTCTTCAAGCAGTCATTGTCTGCAAAGGATTCTCGACAAGGTATTAAAAATGAACATTTTATTTATGATTGTGTTAATTTGTCCAATTTCATTTGAGCCCCTGAAATAAGGGGACCGTGCATGAAAATGGTTGCAATTCCTAAACGTTTCATACGATATTTTTGTTCAACACCTTGAATTAAAGCTGAAAGTCTGCACTTCTATTGCATCTCAGTTGTTTCATTTCAAATCCATTGTGGTGGCGTACAGAGCCAAAATTATGAAAATGGTGTCAGAGTTCTTCAGTATTAGGTGATACCTTTTTTATTAGACTAACAATTTATGTCATAGGACAAGCTTTCGAGAGTTATCCTCTCTTCTTCAGGTCAAGCAATACTGATATACAAAGGATTCAATGGCTAAAACAGTGTAGAGAGAGGGAAAAAAAAAAACCAACAGATATTTTCTGTAGATAAGGTAGGGTGTTAAAAGTGTTTGAAGCCAGGGGACAGTGTCAAAGAAAGGTGGGGAGGGGGAGGGATGCTGGGGGGGGGGGGGGGGGGAGAAAAAGTGTGGATAAGAATAGAGGCAAGCAGGATAATTACAAACAATTTTGATAGGGTGTGAGAAAACCCATGTCCGCATTAAGTCCTTTGGTTTTGGTGTCAAAGAGTCTTATCATTCTGAGTTCAAATGTTTTCCGTTCTTGGGTGCTTTTAAACATTCCATTGAGGATTTTGATTTTTAAATCATTTATGGAATGATCTGGTTGTGAGAAGTGATGTCCCACAGGTGAGCAGTATCTTCCTTCTTCGTGATGGAGTATAGAGTGTCTGTGCATATTCATTCTTCCTTGTAGTTTTTGGCTGGTTTCCCCAATGTAGCAACCTTGGTCACATTTGTTGCACTGAATCATATATACTATATTCCTGGATGAGCAGCTGTATGATCCTTTAACATTGAATGCTCTATGGTTGTGACTGGCTGTGGGATCTTGGCAAATATGTTTGCAGGGTTTGCAGCGTTTGTTGCTGCACGGTTTTGTGCCATTATCCATGTCTTTAAAATCGTTGTGAAGTTTTCTGCTGACTAATTTCTGTTTGAGGTTTGGTGGTTGCCGGAATGCAAGAATGGGAGGTTTGGGATTTCCTTACAACATCTCCCCTGGATCAGAAATACAGCGCTGATGTAATTACCAAACTGATAGAATACATCCTCACACACAACTACTTCAGCTTCAACAAGGAAATGTACCTACAACTAATGGGGACTGCAACCTACGGCGCCGTCGCGTGACGTCACACTGTGCGCCGTGTTCGCGCATGCGCAATGCGGACCGATGACTCATATAGCCTATACATGTAAACACATAGTAGTGTATGCGCAGCAGTGACGCTCACAGGTACCTGGGTGTACCTAATGTATTGCGCATATGGGGCATCGTTTAGAAGGTGCGTCTGTTCATAAATGTCCATGTACAGGTTGGCGTACGATGGCGCCATGTGCGAACCGATGGCCGTACCGCTGAGTTGAAGGTAAAAGTTATTTTCGAATTTGAAGCAGTTTTTATTAAGGATCAGGATAAGCTTGCTCCGACCAGCCTCAAGGCCATCTTGATGTGGGATATTGGTATAGAGACTTGCCACATCAAGTGTGACAAGCAAACATTCCGTGGGGTCAAAATTCAAACAGCTAATATGTGTTATAAAATCTGTGGTATCTTTTACGTATGATGACATGTGAGCAACCAATGGCTGCAAGAAAAAGTCCACATACGGTGAAAGTGGGTGACATAGCGAGGCTCTGGCTAAAATAATGGGTCTATCTTTGACCTTAATGTAGTCTTTTTGACTATAATTGGACATACAGTTGATTTGTATACATTTTGTCTCCATGGCTTTGTCTTGATTATACTCCCATCACTATTTTCATGTCACAGTGGGTGGTATTAGATGTTTGTATGTTGGTGATGTTTGGTGACACGCATATCTCGTACACATGCCTTATTATCTTTAATCTTTATTTGCCCAGGTTCTTTGATGGGCCCTGATGTATGGGGTCATGATTTTACAGGTCTATAGAGACAAATGATTTGCCTACAGACATAATGGGCAGGCACAGTGCAGCATTTTTGTAGTTTGTACTATGCAGTACACCCAGGTACCTGTGAGCGTCGCTGCTGCGCATACACTACTATGTGTTTACATGTATAGGCTATATGAGTCCTCGGTCTGCATTGCGCATGCGCAAACACGGCGCACAGTGTGACGTCACACGACGGCGCCGTAGGTTGGCGCGGATGCAAGCAAAGATGAGTCACAGCGCCTGCATGTGTGCATCAGTAAAGATGATGCTCCAAGATGGCGGTGCACTCCACGTATTGATTGCGTGTCACCAACGCCACCTGTTTGATTTTGCATGTTTGCAATTGGTATACACACGGGTGAGTTTGATTATGTTGATTGGTTTGGGTATATATGTTTGTTCACTGGCACTCTTTCAATGCACATCCCTGAGGAAGGTCACATGTAGCTGACCGAAACGTCGGATGTAGTGCCTTGATTTTTGTTACCTCAATATATTGTAATTTCAACTTGGCTGTGTGCTGTCTCTTCTTTCCGGATGAAGATCTGGTAATACCTGCTGTTTCAATATCGCATATGGGATAAGCATCAGTATTTCACTGTTTACAGAGTGCCTGCTGCCTTGTTTCATCTATATCTATATATATATATATATATATATATATATATATATATATATATATATATATATACACACACACACACACACACACACACACACACACACACACACACACACACACACACACACACACACACACACACACACACACACACACACACACACACACACACACACACACACAGTATATATATATATATATATATATATATATATATATATATATATATACACACAAAAAAGACTGCGCTTGGGTGACTGCTGCTGGCAACGCCCAGTCAGTAATGAACAATAAAATCTAAGTGGATCTACACCAATGTGTTAATGAGCCATACATAATCCACTAAATATCACACATGTATGTCCCAGCATGAGTAGCCAAATTAAATAATATAAACCAATTAAAAATAGTGCTGTGGATGCCTATTTAACCCAAAAAATGTATTAAATACTAATAAAAAAATATATAAACAAAAAAATGAAAATTCTTAAAACATAATATCCTTGTGAGTCCAAAAAATGAAGTCCAACACAGCAAATCAAAAACACTGAAACAGGAAACAGACAGCCGTCTGATAGGGCCCAACGACCTCCCCATTCAACCTGTATAGAAAAAGAAAAGAAAAAATGTGCCCAATCCTAGTGCATTACTGTATAAAAAATGGATTTAATGTTCCAAAAAACTCAATGGTTAAACTCACAAACAATGAAGATAAAAAGCATGTATGAGATCAATACTCATGCTCCGATTTGTCAGCAAGAAGCTTCTCCTCTGCTTAACTGCTCCGCAGACCAGTGTGGTCCTCGTGAGTCTCCGTCCAGCAGGAACTCTCGGCACCAGTGGTTTCTCAAATTCTTCCCGCGGGGAACACAAACCAGATGTCCCTGGTTCCAAGCAAGGGGGAAGGGAGGAGCCGGAAGGGAAAGGACCGCAGATGGTAGCAGTCTTTGAGTGAGGTGGCAGCAACTTGCTCAACAAACACTAGGTCATCCACAGCACATTAACCCTACGCGTTACCTCAGACTTGCTGACTTCATCAGGGGTGGACTGAGACATATCAACCGGATATACCCACACTGGTCTGCTGAGCAGCTGAGCAGAGGAGAAGCTTCTTGCAGACAAATCGGAGCATGAGTATTGATCTCATACATGCTTTTTATCTTCATTGTTTGTGAGTTTAACCATTGAGTTTTTTGGAACATTAAATCCATTTTTTATACAGTAATGCACTAGAATTGGGTGCTTTTTTAATTTTCTTTTTATATATATATATATATATATATATATATATATATATATATATATATATATATATATACACACATACATATACACACACACAAACACACACACACACACACACACACACACACACACACACAAATACATAGACACTTGTTTTATTATGTTACAGTGCATAAAAATTACTCATTTTATGAAGTCACCTTTACTGGACTATGCTGTATAACATCCGGTTTATGTTTATCCTGGTTACAGTGAACAAGCCTTGGCAGATTTTCTTTAAAATGTCCTTTTGCATCGACTTTATATGACTCATAAAAGTCCCAGATCCTGTTAATTTCCTCCGTCACCAGCTGCTGTTCCAGATGGACAAGTTCACTGGCCTGCTTCTCAAAAATAAGCCTGTAACATTAAGAGGAATTAGCTTCATTTAGACAGCGTCACAAGATTTTTACTGTTGCTTAAGGATGTTTCGAGCCCTAAATTAGAGGATTCTACATAAGATCATCATTCACATTACAAACAGTTACATCTTACAAGAGCAGAAATATTGTGGGGTTTTTAATCAACTTATAAAAAGTAACAGGTTTTCCCAGAAAAATTCAAATCATTTTGTTTCAATTTTTATTGAAGGTGGGAACTTTCAGCTGTGTTTTGGTTCTGATTCTAAAAATAATTTTATTTTAGACATGTGTAGCCCCCTCTGGGGAATACTAAATAGTGTAAGAGGTTAATGGTCTTAATATAGTAGGTTAACCGAGTGGGATCACTCTTTCTCTATCATGTGATGTATGATGTCTTGTGACCAGTGATGTCTCCATAGGGAGATAGAAGGGTATATATAGCTCCAGTGCTCCACCCATTGTTTTAGAAGCAGAGTCTACAGTACATCACCAAGAAGTGAGAACAAATGTTTCTCTGCCCTAAGTTCCTCCCACATGCTCCAAAAATCCTTGATAGACATATATACAAGGTCCAGATATTACAAAGTAACACCCGGGAAAGAATCCCTGGTAGAGCACTCTTGGGAGGCACAGATGGGTAGGACAATGTATAATCCAAACAGATAAAACATTCATATGCAAAAAATGAAAAATAATTTTTTTAACCAAATAATAATAAATTAATGGCATAAAATATATACAATTAAAACACTGGTGGTGGGTATGGCTATACACACATTGTCTGGATCCTCCTAACCCAAACAACCAGATATTATACACTGAAGGAGTCAGACAATATTTGTATATAAGGGACAGGAGCGGGACTCTATCCATTTGCCTGCATCCCAACTATGTTAACTCTAACAGCACTCTGTTCCCTGGCTCTGGGTGTACCCCTACCTTAACCCTGCGTGTCCGCTTCCTTATCCAAGACAAGTATCGTCATACTGTAAAAACATCCACACATTTTCAATTTTAAAAAAAATTCAAAAATAAGCTTCTGAAGCGATTTTTGATAAATTCTCCTTCTCTAATTTCTAATGCTATGTTCACTCACCTGAAAACATGCCTTTGATTTCTTGAACGGATTCCTGCATTGATGAACAGAGGCATATGTGTTGTATGTTTTGATGTGTCCTTGGTAAGTGCCACTGGAAAGTTGTCTGAATTAGCGGCTGATGCTTTAAGAGTACTCCGTGACGAATAGCCTAGAAATACACGCAGGAATAAACAAACCTTTACACGGTTTATTCTTGGTAGGTATTGAGTTCAGAATAGTACAGATATAGTAAAGGTTATTGCTCCCGCTGGTGAGTTATGGTGAGATATTCTGTGACATTCTGCAATACCAGCAGGTAAAATAAAGCGTGCTACATCTGTATAACAGGCATTCCTGTGAATCATGATGAATCATGATAAAAAGCAGTTTAATTAGTCCATCCATTATATTTTTCCACTCACTAAGTAAATTAGCTACTGTACCATGGCAAATCAAAAGATAGGATCAGTGGATTGAAATGGAATAGTACTATAGGAGTACCACTACTACATTTGCATATCCAAAATACCAAAACTATTTTTTATTAGCACACTGAGAGTATCCCAATTTCTTTACCCAAAGCACGATTAGGGCTGTTATATACAGGATGCGGCCGTGTGGCCGCGCGTTCCTATACGAACGCGCGTGCACGTGCCGCATGCTTTTCCTGTATATAGTGCCGGGAGCCGCAGGTTGTGTGTATATGTGTATGTGTGTGTATGTGTGAGTATATGTGTGTGCATGGGTTGTGTGAGTGAATGTAAGTCCTAGATAGATTTTTTAAAGAAAAAAATACTTTAATAAATATTTTTTTTTAACTTCTGCAATTATTTACACACGCACGCACGCACGCACGCACACACTCACTCACATCCATACAAACACACATCCACGCATGCATACATACACACATATACATACATTTGAGCGCAGGCAGCGGCGCGAAAAGATTAATTTCTTCATCTTTGCCGCTGTCTGTCGGTTCCCCTCTCCCTGCCGTGCGCGCGCGGCCCTTCTATAGAAAGGCTGACTGACGTCAGCCAACTAAAAATCCGCGCGCGCACGGCGCAGCACACGCCCGGCACTATATAACATGCCTTATTTTTTCATTTTTGCACCCACAGCAACACTATTTTTTTCTCGCACCCAGAGTACCAATACTTTTTCATTGAGAAATGTAGAATTCCACTCACTTTTTTAAAGAAAAATTGATTTATTTTAGAATGCCCCATTAATTTCTACTTACAGTATAAATATTGATGACATATTTCTTGAGATCTTTGCCGATGTGTCAATTAAATGTAATTCTTTATTAAATCAGGCACAGTACCACTATTATTTAAGCCACTTTGACCACTGTCAGGGTCGCCAACAGGGTGGACAGCTGGAACTACTGTCCTGGGCCCGGACAGTCATGGTCCTGACCTCCCTGCCAGCAACAATACAGTTTATTGCCTACCCCTTGGCAGGCAAGAAGGGCCCCTTTGCTGCCCGTCGCCTATCTGTTTCTCCCTTCGCCATCCCTCCTTCAGACCGGAAGGTCCTTCCCCTTTGCTAGCTGACACCCATATGGAAGGGGGGCCGTCTCTGGAAATGTTACCATCAACTGAGCCACATTGCAATAGATCGCGTTCATTAATTCCACGACTACATCTGTCCCAGCTCAAAACCCCGCACATGCAGATTCCGAATATTCGTGGCCTCTCTCTGCCTGCTCTCCTGCTCCCTGTCTTATCCAGATATCGGTCAAGCTAACAAGCCATCTCGTCCACCCTCACTGGAGTTGTCCCCCTTCTGAGCAGACTCCTTCCATGCAATGCCAATTTTACTACTCTTCCCCTTCCTAAAGCATCAAGATGCATTGTGCCCTTCACCTCTGCAAGCAAGCATTAATGCTTGAAGTGAAATGACGCACCAGAATTACATTTACCCAACACACTCCCTCCCAAAATTCGACCGACTGCCCCAATTGCCGGCCAGTCCTTGAAAGTGGGATGGACGCTGCAGCATCATCTTTGACAACCATAAGTCCATGTCCATCAAGTCCCATCTCCCATGCTTTCTAACTGCCATGCATGTGCTTAAACCTTTGTGGTACTTCCACCAAGCGACCCCACCATACAACTTATTCGCTTCCCAAATAGTGTCCAAGCAACTATGGGGAGTCTTCTACCCATGCAAAGATGTCGAACATCTCCAACCAGTTCCCAAAAGTCTTGGGTACCGGCTTATTTTCTCTTCTCCTCTTTACTATCTTCTGTCCTACCCACCTTCTCCAACTAGTCCTTATACCCCGGAAATAATGTCCATATCTTCACATATTCAGCTGTCCAAATTTTGTCTTTAGTGGCCTGCGGTAAATGATACCCCAGCGATCTCAGACATAAGTAACCCTCCATAAAGCTACTATCTGACACCACCATTCCCCTGATACCAGAACCACTGGTGATGTCTCTCCTTTGGGGCACTATATAAATGTTGATAGGATATATTTTGTTTAAGCCATTGTCACTTGAGAAAGACCTTCACGGTCGA
This sequence comes from Ascaphus truei, assembly GCF_040206685.1. Classification (NCBI taxonomy): domain Eukaryota; kingdom Metazoa; phylum Chordata; class Amphibia; order Anura; family Ascaphidae; genus Ascaphus; species Ascaphus truei. The sequence goes on along the minus strand of NC_134488.1, from coordinate 59,573,851 downwards.
AACATTGTGTGTAGGCTCAATAAATGAGTTTTCTTTTGTAAAAATCCGTTGTGCCCTCTGTTCCTTCTTCCATCTCCTCCTACCATCCCATCTCCTGGACCTACCCTACCAGCTACACTGGCCCCTGCTGATGCACCGGCAACGGTTCAATACCCAACCCCGGCTACTGATTGCTCTGCAATCGGGCTGCCTATGTTTCTAGTCAGGGCAATCCCCCTCCTGCTGGAACATGTCCTTCAAGTTCCATCTCCCATGCGTTCTAACAGCCATGCACGCGCTAAAACCTTTGTGGTACTTCCACGAAGCGACCCCACCATACACCTTATATGCTTTCCAAATAGTGTCCAAGTTCTTTAATAAGCCAAACAACTATGGGGAGTCTTCTAGCTTACCACGCATGCTAAGATGACGAATGCCTCCCCCCCCTTCTGCTGGAACATTAAGCCTGACCCGCACCTTCAAAATAACACATCTGCTAACCTTGCTTCCACCTTGTACCTGGACCTAGCAGACTGGCCACCAGCCAACACTGGTTCCGCTGTCCAACTGGCCTCAACCAGCAGTTGGTCTGCCCCACCATACCACGCCAATAACCTTCTTGGACCCCCGTCATGCCTTCGGTCCTCCTTCACCGTTTCAGCTGCTGCCCCAGACAATCTCTAGCCTTGGGGGCCCTGCTTGCACTGTACTGCTCCCTCATAAGGGGGAGGGGAATATCACCCGAACCCAGGGGAGGGGTCTCATGCCAAACTTCGTGCCTGGCCCCTTCCCTCCCCAGGCACTTTATGCATTGTAAACTGCTTGGGCCTCTCCCTGCCCATGGTCCACTGGGGCCATTTGCTTTATGGGGACTACTGGCCCCTCCCAGCTCTGGGGCCCATTGCTGCCCCTTGAGCCTGATGGGACCACCCACAGTCGGCCTGCTGGTACCAGCCACTTCCTGGGGCCAAGTGGGACCCCTTAACTCCTGGGGACTGCCTCGATCTGCATCTTGGTGCTTGATGAGACTTCTCCCACGTGGGCTGCTGTGGCCTTGCTCTTCCCCACTCCATGAGTGGGCCTCTTCACTCATGCTGCCCTCTGGCAGATGCTCCTCCACACCAGCCCGCACCTGGACATCAGGGGCTGTGCTTGCCACACCACTTGCACCTGGCCTGGCAAGCCTCTCTTCCTCCAAAATCTCGCAGACACCAGACAGGGGGCAAAGCGTTTGGGAGGGATCCCAACAGTTCTTGGTGCCAGTCTGCTCCATGTTGATCACCTCCTTCACCAAGTTTCACCAGCAGCCTTGATCGCTCATACACAGGGGGAAGGAAGGCACCTTGGCTGACCGGGCGATCCTCCCTGCTGCGGACACTGCACTACCCAACCTCTTTTGTTCACCCATCATGCCGCTGACTGCCACTTGAAGTATCTGCAGGGAACTTGAAATGGAAGGGGCAGCTATTGAGGGCAGAACCTTTTGGGGAGGCAGTAAGAGGTTGAGAGAGGTAGGTCACGATACGACAGCCCCTAAATTACCCAGGCCTCCCTCATCCTCGGCCTCCTCCCACACATCACTCTATGGCCTCTCGGGCCAGGGGTCATGCTGCCCTTCTCCTAATTGTCCAGGGTTTTCTTTAACTTAGGTTAACATGATGTTAAGTCACTTAATAGACCATTTAGCCTCAGAACGTTTTTTTCTGGCACTAATACGGTCACTAGAATGCATTTTACAGTTAAATATCATAAAATACAATGCAATATTGCTATATCAGATTTTCAGGCCTCCATAGTAGTACTGGAGTTAATAGTACTATTCTACTATACAGAACCTCATTGCTGTATTTTGTTTGGTAAGTAACCATCAGTGATGTACTGCCCAGTATTATAAAGGAAAATGTGTAAGAACACTATGCGAAGAAAAAATAACCCTTTTGCTGCAGGTGTTTTCTGTCTACCAAGATTCTGATCATGTGATCCCTTGGGGTTGTAATCACGTGGTCATGACCCCCTTCCCTCCCCCCTAGTGATGTGAAGAGATGGGAGAGGGCTCCACTTCCACTCTGGTCATGTTCTGAACGCAATCTACACATTGAAAACGAGCAATAGTAGCATGACATTCCCTGTATGTCATAAGGGCCCCTAATGTACTGCCCTTCATGATTTTCAAGGAACGTCATAAGCACACCCTTACGTATAATTCGTGTCTAAACTGCATTAAATAATTTACCGTTTATAATCAGTGTTCAAAACTGTTTATATACAGTATGGTGTGCGTATATTTATTATTGTAACACTGGTTTATTGTTTAGAGTTGGTGGAACAAACATTTAAATTACCAGGGTGAGAATATAACCCCCTATGTGGCTACTAAGGAGTTAACTTGCCGCCCTGTAACGTTGGGACGTCACATAGCGTCCCGTTGTCATGGCAACACAACATCATTTGATGCCGCACAGGCGTGTTGACAGGAGTTGCAGGGGGAAATGCCAGGAGGATGTCCGAATGATGCCAGAGGATGCCGGGAGATGCCGTCGGTAAGAGATACATTTTTTTGGCATTTATCTCCAGCCTTAAGTAGAAGGTGGAAACCCTGATTTGAGTGCATGAGTGATTATGGGAGTGTTATACAGTATAACAATAAGGGGAGGAGGTATAGGGAGTGGTTAGGGGAGAATGTATAGGGAGTGGTTAGGGGTAGAGTTCTAGAGAGTGGTTTTAGGAGTAGTTAGGGGAAGTGTTGTAGGGAGCGGTTACAGGAACATTTAGACTGTGTTGAAATGCTATCAAAAGTCAGCATTAAATATGAGCTTCAGTAATGGATGCAGAAATATGTAGTTTGGGGCATTCAGGGGCAAAATGGCATCATCTTTATACTTTCTCCCCTGTGTTTTGATGGCTATAGTGCTTTAACTCTTTCACTAACTGAGCGAGCAAGGACACATTGCTGGTCTCTCTGAGAATGAGGCATAATGTGCACTATACTATAGGCTGATTGTCCACCATCACTAAGAAGGTACCGTACCAGTCTCGCATCTCTTTATACAGTACCTCTCTTCATCAATTTACTGTTGCCAGCTCCTGCAATTTATGCTAATCCCTTTAGCATTTCCCAAGAAGTCTCATTGCAAAGTATATTTATTGCTCTATCCATCCTCTTGGTTACATATGCATCCTTTCAACTCTAGGGCTTCAGTACAAATAAGGAAGAAACACTTGACACCTTCTTAATTTTCTGTAACATTCATGCATTGGTCAATTAAAAGTTATCACAGCCCATAATAAACATATACTTCTGTTGGACCAATACAGTTATGGATCTTAGTCTATATCACTGGATAATCGCAACATCATTTTGTATTAAACAGAGACTTTCTGCGTTGCATCTTTACCTGATACAGGTGCCTGTGCCTCAGATGATAACGTGGGATTTTTTTTCTCTTCAATGATCTTAATCAGATGCTTCAACATTAGCATCAGCATCTGACCTTTCACCTCTTTATCATTGATGTTCCAGTATGTTGCTTGTGAGTTCATAAAATGCGGTGTGGTCCCTAATAAAAAAGACTAAAACAACATATTTTATTGTCACATGAACATGTTCAAATGTATCGCGCTAGAGGAAAAGCCTCCTATGCGTTTCGTACCTTGATACTTTACCAATGAGTAAAAATCACTTGTATCCTGCCATCTTTTAAAGCCCTGCTCCGTACTCCGTTTCGCGCCAAAAAGCGCAGTGACGTCATGACGTCCGACACAACGTGCATGCACATTGCCTTGAACCGCCTCTGACGTCAGCGCTACTTCGGGAGAGAAAAAGAGGACGGAGCGCCAAAGGGATCAAAAAAGAAAAGAGAAATTCTGTAAAGCCCTCGGTATGTGTGTTCAAAACCAGGACGGGAGTCAAAGCCCACTCACTGCTACAAGAGCAGGCGCAGAAGGCAGCATCAGCCGTCACTGACCGTGGTGACACCCCAAATGACTATGGTTGATATTTCACATGTAATATTGTAACATAAACCATTAGAACAGTTATGTCCAAATAACAACATTAAAGATTGCAGAGATACAAACTACTTCAGCAGCTGCACGTCTCCTCCAGTCTAGGAAGTGGGTGATTGTGAGTACATTATTTCCTATTGAAGTGGACATTCCCAATGAAATAAAGGGGTTGTGATTATTCACTTATCCCCTGTTTTCAGGGATTATCTGTCATTTCATGGATTTACTCATTTTTATTGCATACAGGCATACCCCGGTTTAAGGACACTCACTTTAAGTACACTCGCGAGTAAGGACATATCGCTCAATAGGCAAACGGCTACTCACGCATGCACTTGTCAGCACATTCTGAACAGCAATACCGGCTCCCTACCTGCACCGAAGCTGTGAGCAAGTGGGGAGACTATAGAGCCTGTTACAAATGCGTTATTTACATCAGTTATGCACGTATATGAAGTTTGCAGTACAGTACATGCATCGATAAGTGGAAAAAAGGTAGTGCTTCACATTAAGTACATTTTCGCTTTACATACCGTATTTCCTCGATTCCAAGACGCACATTTTTTCCTATTTTCACATGGCTGAAATAGGGTTGCATCTTAGAATCGATGTACTAAAATTTTTTTTTTAAATCAGCTAGGGGGCACTGCTGGAGATGCCGACCTGGGATCTTCACAGTCTGCAAAAACAGTATGGCTGCGGTCACCCCCCCCTTTCTCCCACCCCCTCCATGTGGTGCAGAGAGATCGGAGATGCCTGCCAGGGTTCACATTGCCCAGAAGCCCCTCCCCCTCCCCGTGTGAATTGCAGGACCGCAGAGGTAGCTGTGTCTGTGTGTGTGTGTGTGTGTCTGTCTGTCTCTCTCTGTGTGTGTGTGTCTCTCTCTCTCTTTGTGTCTGTGTGTGTGTGTCTCTCTCTTTCTCTCTCTCTCTCTGTGTCTGTCTCTCTCTCTCTGTGTGTCCCTCTGTGTGTGTGTGTGTGTTTGTGTGTGTCTCTCTCTGCTATCAAAAGCAGGATAGGAGATTATTTTAGAACACGTTCTTTTTACTTTAAGGAAAGCAATGAGTACAGGAATAAAAAGGTACTTTTTAACATCATAAAAAGGGCCACTAAATGCAAATGGTTAGTGTGTTTATTTATCCAAGACACCTTCCTACCCATCCTGTCCTTACTGCTCTCTCAAGCGTCACACTTTCGCTGCTTTAAAATCTGGTGCTGGCAGCTCTGACAGCAAAAGGGTTAAGAAAAATCTCCCCCACACTGCCCCTGCCCTATCTGTGTCTGTGTGTGTGTGTCTGGGTGTCCCCCCCTCCATTTTCCCCCCTTCCCCCATTCTCTCCCCCCCTTCCCTCCATTCCTCCATTCTCTCTCCCCCTTCCCACCCTCCCCCCCATTCTCTCTCCCCCCTCCCTCCCCCTTCCCTCCATTCTCTCTCACCCCATTCCTTCCATTCTCTCTCCCCCCTTTCGTCCATTCTCTCTCCCCTTCCCTCCCCCTCCTCTCCCTCTCCCCATTCTCTGCCTGCCTCTCTCACCCCATTTTGTGCCTGCCTCTATCTCCCCCCCTTCTGTGCTTGCCTCTCTCTCCCCATTCTGTGCCTGCCTCTCTCTCCCCCCATTCTGTGCCTGCCTCTCTCTCCCCATTCTGTGTCTGCCTCTCTCTCCCCATTGGTTATTGAAGGGTGATGTGACCCTGCTAGTTAAAAAATAAAAAATAAATTCTGCACATTTAATATAGTGGGATATTTCCCCCCCAGTTTTTTTTTATTAAATCAAGGGTGCGTCTTAGAATCGATGCGTCTTACAATCGAGGAAATAGGGTACATGCTCCGGTCCCATTGCGTACGTTAATGTGGGGTATGCCTGTATATGATTATGGACTCACCCATCTTTCCTAATCTGAATTTATTTACTTATATTTGCCCTGTATTAGCACTCTGACCACGCTCTACATCTATATTGACTCATTGATATGTGCATGAACATCATCTTTATAGTGTCCCATATAGAGAAATAGCCATTTTGAAATGTCCATTTTTTGATACTGCGATTTTAATTTATTAGTGCTTAATATGACCATTTTGGGATTCCCTTCCAGTGGTCAATAGAGGGGCTTTCTATGACATCAATAGAGATTTTACCATTATCCTAACAATTCTTTCCCCTTCCCCCCCACATACATTTGATTTACTTAAAGAGGGTTTCACATGCAGGAGTATCATTTTCTTTTTATATTTCATTGTTGTTTGCAGTGCTTTTTTACTTAATTTTTATTAATAGAAGTAAAAGTTACGTTTCATAACATACTGTATGCTTTATCATCATAGATTTAGAGTGCATGCAATTATGCGTTTCTATTGGTCTCCTCTAGCATGTATCCAATACTTCCCTTAGTGCACCAAATCTACTATTATCCTTGGGTATATCCATTTCTGTGTTGTGTTGAACTTTAAAAAATAGAATACAAATTTGACACAAATGTAAAATAGCAAATTTTTAACAATTTCAGCCCTTCTCAAATTTTTCGATTTAAACTGCGGCAAATCGAATCTCGACAGGTTCGTATATCTGTAATCAGTATCCCCTGTCCTGAAAATTAATATTCTGAGCTACAAAAGCAGTACTGACTATAATTATACATGTGCAGTCACCAAAATCGTATTCAATTTACAGAAGAGAGATCAAAAAACATTATGGGCGCCCAGCATTAATTACTGCTGCTGACCCCACTGCCCTTCCGATAAAGAAAAGTCATAATTTTAGCCATGAAGATGTCCTGAAGATTTGTTATATTTTCTCTACTAAGATGTACAGCAAATACAAATACCACTTGTGAACACATTCACTTGTCTCAGACAGGTCTGCAACCCTATCTTTCCCCATTATCTCTTAGCATACAATACTTCCACTGCAGCCAGGGATTCTGGGTGTTGACATGCAAATGAGCCCACTTTTTAGATGGAAGATGGAAGTGTATAGAGATGCACTATCGTACTGTGTGGTATATTCCCTTTCGAAATGAGTTAGAAAGATTGTAGCAAATATCAACTGCTCATCTGTTGCACTATAAAATGTAATGTGCTCATCTCTGTACATTTCGAGACAACAACACACCTTAATCATATCGCAAATATAAATAAAAAGGTACAATCCCTGTTAGTTTGCAAAAACATTTTCACTCGGGTTTCGGTTCTAAAAAAATGACTTAATTTGTTCAGTTTTGGTTTTTAATTTTTTACCAAGCTATAGAAAACCTATAGCAGGAAGATGTTAAAATGGCTCAATAAAGATTGAGAATGTTTCAAATAAGTGTAAAATCATAAAAACAATTGGGAAACTAAAATTATAAAGAACTGAAAAACTTACAATTCTTAAAAAAGATATGTAGACAAATACCTAGACATACTGTAGGCACTTGGCGTTCTGGTTTTGGTTCTATATCATTTGGTGGTTTTGGTCCTAAAAACGTGAATCTTTTGGAAAATAAAGTTCTGGTACAGTAGGTTCTGATTACACACACACCCCATTGTTTTTCCTATCTCTGTAAAGACATTTAAATAACAAACTAATGCTTTTGTTTTTGTAGGGGAGTTAAGAAGAATTCTCTTTTTATTCAGGCCTCTGAATTGGGGGCTCTTGTCAATCAAGTGTCAACCTGAAGCCCACTCTGTCCTGTTAACAAGCCAATTAAGATGAGAGGAGAGAGCAGGTTTGCCCGTGCAAATGCCTGTTTAACCCAAAATAACATTACACAAACAGGATTATTATATATTCCCCCCAGGATGTACGCATAGGAGAAACGTTAACTCTGTTACAGTATTTTAAAGGTGTAGTCCATCCTAGGACCAAGGCAGTGACACTTAAGGGCTTACATCTGGCTGATCAATGCAGTTTTACCACAATTGGACACCTATACTGTAAGTATTTTGAAACTAGCTTAAAACTATACAACAAAGGTATGTTGAACAATAGCCGCCTATTACCCCGACCCTTTCTCTTCTGAACCCCACTCTAAAATTTATGTTTTTTTAAATAGAGTACTCAACAAATGAAGGTTTCAAAAAATAAAAGATTTGTATTTAAGGGTCTCTTCATGAAAACTCAACCTTTCACTCTAACGCAGAGAACATCATTTTTTTCCGCAAACACTAAATACTTAAATATAACAACCTTAGCTTTGAAAGGGGCTATTGCATCTTTACCGTAACGTGAAGCCCTTGTAGATTAGAACGTTCTCTGACATATTCTAGTCTGCAATATGCAGAGTCCACTCCTGTAAGCCTTTTCATGATGTGATCTTCAAACTCCTCAACTAAATGCAACATGACCTGAAAGAGAAGCACACAGAGGTTGCATTAATTAACACTGGATTCCATAGTAAAGGGGACGATTGATGCAACAATTCATGATGTTAAAAAAAACAACAAAAAAAACCCCCTCAACCCCTGTATAACGCTGTGCTTGGGGTCCAAAGAATCACATCGCGGTATAAGCGGATCGCGTTAGAAATAATGTACAAGTGTATTGTCACGGGAGACCAGGTCTTATTAACACCTTAATACCGGGATTTTGGATTGAGCACAACAAGGAGGGTAAAATAAATTGTAATGTATTTCCTTTTAAGACAAACACACAATCCTTCACAATTACACTCAATATACACTTACTGGGATGGGGAAACGAAATATAATGTCCATGGAACGAATAACCGGAAAACAAAGTCTCTAGGCACCACTGCCCAGGAGCGAGGTGGTGCGCGAATAGAGCCGTGCGACAGTCCTTGGCAAGGGGTGCGGTATGCATCCCCTGTATCTCCGCCGAAGGAAAACTTTTTGTTGTGTCCTTATAGGATTCATTTGGGAATCCTTAGTTCAAACGAATTCTGGAAGAGGGGTTCAATCCGTGGTTACAATGTTTTAACCCCTCACACACCGGAACTCCGCTGAAGCTGGAACGGACCTTTGTTGAATCTTTAGATGTTTCTCAGATGAATCTTAAGTGAATCTGATTCATAACCGGGCTGCAGGCATTCTTATAGGTTTTTTACTCATATCTTTAACCTGTCCGGCCAATCCCATGTGGGAATAACTTTTGTCACCTATCTAGACTTGCCAGTAGCTCATAAACCTGGCAGAGGTGGCTTCTCAGTGCTAAGGGCATGCGCCAACCTAGCACCTATGCCGCTTAGCATACAGGACCCAACCCCTTACCTGGTGACAGTAAGTCTGGGCTCCGGCTACCATTTGTTGCTAGCCAGGATTTTACACCGGTACAGGGTACATGACGATATCCCGCCCTCCCTGACACTTCAGGGTCTCTGAGGCTTTAAACTCCGGACCTCGGCAGACATTGGGGCAGCAGCCCAGCAGGGTGCCCTTTTGAAGTCTGGAGTTAGAAAACCCTCAGCTCATTTATACCAAACATATGTGCATGTTAATGGAATCACTGCCGGGCTGACAGGAAAAGGGTTCCTGTCTTTGTACTTTAAAATACCTGGAATAAGGCTCATTCTTATATGTGACTTTATATAAGAGTTTAAGGTATAATAACAATATGTATGTGTGTTATTATCCCATAGCCCTCTGCATCTCAAAAATCAGAGTGCTAGCTCACTCCTAACGCAAGTTAGACCTTTAATTGAATGTGCTCTGTGATGTGGTCTGCGGTTTGACTTGTAATGGGTCTGCGGTGAGAAGCCGACATACAATGTTGCATTGCTTGTCTGGATCGATAACCGCAGACGCACTTTACCAATTGACCTTAATTGGATAATAAGACTGCAGGATACATTGTTGCAATCCACCACTTTAACTAGACCACAAGCCACTTATCCACTTGAGTTTGTGGTTAAGGCTTTCCCTGAGCGGTCTGCGGTTAGGAAGTGATTCAGGGTTACAATGCAGACGCTCACCGCAGGCACGCTTATTCAATTAACTCTTTCCACAGCACTAGAAGCTCTGTACGCCTAGCGGGCAAATGCTACATAACACAGTACATTTTACCAGGACTGCAGCTAGGTTCTGGGCTGCAGAACTGACACTCTGCATTTACGGTATGACTCAGGGGACATCACAGGTGATATACAGGGAATACATGACATTATGGTGACTATACAGTTAACCCCTGCATCCCCAACAAGGCTTAGGGGCAACGAGCCGGGCATAATACCTTTATTACAGGAGGACTGTGTGTTGACAGCAAGACACAAGGGGACAAGACCTCTTTTCCTGGACACAGAAGACCCAGGAACCTGTCAGAGGCTGGACCCTCAAGCACAGCAAGACACCTGGACACCACTGACCTGAATGGCAACCTGCTTTAAGGTACCACTGAGACTTTGGGGTGATAAGTGGGTAAGGTGCTTTTCTCCCCCAGCATTGTAGAGAGGGACTGGGGGAAGTAAGTTAGCCCTTACAAATGGATAGGTGTTTGTTGTTTTGGTATATTTTTGTTTGCTGTGCTATTTAAAGGGACAAGCTCTATAAAGTTATATGTTAATTTCACCCTAAACAGTCTCCATTTGCAGTGGTTGACAAATCACCAAAAAATCTACTCGCCACACAAAAAAATCTACTCGCCACCTAGTACCAAACGTGTGCCGCTTGGGCCAATATTTACTCGCCCGGGGGTTAAATCCACTCGCCCGGGGCGAGCAAATGTATAGGTTTGTCGAACACTGTCCATTTGGATACCTCTGCACATATCTCATACAATGACCTTGTACGATTGATATATTAGTATATTAAAAATGATCACAGCCCCAGTATTTTACTCTATATGGGACCACAAGGGCTACTAGTGTGTGTGTGTGTGTGTTTGTGTGTTTGTGTGTGTGTGTGTGTGTGTGTGAGAGAGAAAGAGAGATAGTGAGAAAGAGAGAGAAAGAGAGAGGTGAGAGAGCGGTGTGTGTGTGTGTGTGAGAGAGACAGAGGTGTGTGTGAGAGAGAAAGAGAGAGAGATGTGTGTGTGTGTGTGTGTGTGTGTGTATGTGTGTGTGTGTGTGTGTGTGTGTGTGTGTGTGAGAGAGAGAGAGAGATGTGTGTGAGAAAGAGAGAGAGAGAGGTGTGTGAGAGAGAAAGAGAGATAATGAGAGAGAGGTGTGTGTGTGTGTATGTGTGAGAGAGAGAGTGAGAAAGAAAGGTGTGTGTGTGTGAGGGAGAAAGAGAAATAGTGAGAAAGAGGTGTGTGTGTGAGAGAAAGAGAGATAGTGAGAAAAAGAGGTGTGTGTGTGAGAGAAAGAGAGATAGTACGAAATGGAGGTGTGTGTGTGTGTGTGAGAGAGAGAGTGAGAAAGAGAGGTGTGTGTGTCTGAGGGAGAAAGAGAAATAGTGAGAAAGAGAGGTGTGTGTGTGAGAGAAAGAGAGATAGTAAGAAAGAGAGGTGTGTGTGTGTGAGAGAGAGATAGTGAGAAAGGGGTGTGTGTATGTGTGTGAGAGAGAGAAAGAGAGATAGTGAGAAAGAGGTGTATGTGGGTGTGTGTACGTTTCTCTAAAGTCCCTATCCAATTTGCGGGGAAGAAACTTCCCAGTGCTGCAGAAGGAATATTTTCCAGCATGGAAAGTAGTTTCACAATATACAGTATTGAATAAGAGTTTTAATGTCAACTTACCTAAAAAAAATTGGCCTATGTATAGACCCCATAGAGTTAATATGCTGTGAAGTTGCTTCCCTTTGCTGGTGAAGATATTAATCCCATGCATTTGTAAGGAGCTGATTTCGTCTCCTGCTTTGGGTACAGCTTCACAGTATACTGGCTAAGGTCCAGTGAGTGAAACTTCACTCCAATGAATAAGAATCACTCTAAGCATTGGTAAGACATAAGACGTCAATCAACTAATCATATGGTTTACAGTGTTAGACCACCCAGGAGTTCCTGCAGAGTTTACCGTTCTTTGCTTTGCCTTCACAATTTCTTCAGCATGGTGGTCCCTGGTTTTCTGCCATTCCATCAGTTGCTTCTGTAGTTTCTCTGCCTCTTGTTCAATCTTCTCAACCCACTGCGCTAACTTCTCAAGAGCTTTCCTGACAACCAGTGAAAATCTCAGCAGTTCCTTCACATCTGTGCCATCGACTGTAAACAAAAATCATAGGGAGTCACAGATCCATAAACTAGGAAGCCACATTCAAAGAATGTACTAAAGAAAACCTACATGTAACGGTATTTCTGGCCCGGCCTGACCCACCCAATCTCACATTGGCCCCTGTGGTCTAACCGGACCCCATTACAGTGTAGATATGCCTGATGGTGCACCTGTTGGCTACAGGACTCCTGAGTCTCCCGCATGATGGTGTGTGGGGAGGACCCGTCAGACAGGCAGCTGAGGTAGTGTGCTGAGTCTCACCTAGTTCCAGTGCAGCGCCTCCACCTCACCAGGGTCCCTGCATCCGCAAGGGGATGATCCTGGCGAGGAACTCCTCCGTGGTGCTCCTCTCTGTACACTCATTCCAGATAGATACACGAGAGGGTTTCTGGCTGAACTCATCTTTATTGACACGGCAGGGCAGCTGCCCTCCACAAGGAGTATCTTCAGCCGCTCATCTCGCCAGTGCTCCCTTTAGATAGGTATATCACCTAGATCAGGGATTCACTATTCCCGCAGGAATCACTGTCCTGTGCCAGGTCCCTGGACACAGCCTCCCATGGAGTTACTATATCATAACTGACAGAACTCTTCCTCAACTGGACTTGAACTAGACAGCAACTCAGGTAGAACTTTCCAGCAACTAACTTTGCAACACAGTGCTGTGCCTTATGTAAGCTTCTGAAGCTGACACACCTCTGACATCACTAACCATGGAGTCAGAGCATGTGACCAGTTCCAGCCATACACAGGGCACCCCACCAGGGTGTGAGGGAAAACCTCCATGATTACTGCTGGCATGCCCACACTTACCAGGCCTTACTGCCAGCAGGAGAGATGACTGTAGGCATTTTACATGACCGCTACATACATTTGAGAATATAGAATGTGGAATTCTTGGAATAGTATCAATTTAACACTGACATTGCTAGGTTGGCTGAGATATACTATAGTACAGTATATTACACAATTCAACAATCTTGCTTTACAAGAGTAAAATCTGCTCACTTCAGGTCAGCAGCATAATAATGATCTGGTCCTGGCTTTGTATGCCCATGTGCTGGTCTATTACATACTATACAGATGTAGACAACGTTGTTGCAACCCGTGGCATTCTGCAGTGGGACAAACAAAATGCGCCAATAGGAGAAGCAGCCATTGCTTTGAATCAGCCCTGTGCTGGAACGGGGTGGGGCTATCATGCCACTTTACTCGCGGGAGTGTGCCATGGGTTGCAAGAACGTTGTCTACATCTGTACTTTGGTAATAATCTGAAGAAAGACCGGCTTGCATCATTATCACTAGGGTAGTCTGGTGTTCATTGGCAGGGATCTCTTACCACCAGGACCAACCCAGATCAGTAAAAATTCACAGAAGAAATCCCTGTGATCGCTACGGCAACCACAAAATGTATGTCATAACGACATTCCCCTTATTGATTGGTTTACATGTAATAATGCTGCCAGCAGCCATTTTGATTTCATATTGAACCAAGAAATAAAAAAACAAAGGCAAGTGCAATGAAAAATGCTTAAAATACTTTGGAATACTCATGCTAATTATATTATGGACAATAGATACTGTAGCTAATATGATATTCACATCGATGACAGAACTACTACCTGCTCAGCTGGTTTAGCTTCACTAGGGCCCACGACTTTTAGGGGCCCATTCTCCCACGCACTGGAATGCCATTCCTGAAGTTATTTAGCATGCGGAAAAGCGTTACAGCTATTTTACCTGTCCACGTGGCCACCCCTCCCCCACAAGTCCTAGCGATGCAGTGGGATCAGTTCATGGAGGACTAGAACCAGTGTTTTAGTGGGGGTGAAAACTACAACGGGGGCAGGGCTAAGGCTTTTCGAGTGGAACATTACAGAAGCATTCTGCGGAATACAGCAATGCACCAAATGCCCAGCAGGCCATTAGAAGGGGGACAGTGAAGGCAGAGCCCCCCAACAGTTGGGGCCGGTAGAGCCGCAGAACCAGCGGCAGCCGGGTTAGTGCCTAGTCTGCTAGGTTCAGGTACAGGGAAAGGCGTACAAGGGGACAGCCTGTGTTACTCGGAAGCTAATCCAGAGGTGACGTACCATCCTCACGCGACTGAGCAGAGACCGCATACAACAGCAGCAGGCGAGTTACCGAACGCGGAGTTGTTCACCATTGGTGATGGACGTCTAACAGAGGCGGAGGGGTGAGCAACCGTATCGGGCGGCTTCTCCAATTACACTTATTAGTGTTATGTGCCTGTTTTATTCTGCATTATTGTAAGTGCGCTTTTTATAGTTTATACATAAAAACATTTGAAATGTTATTGATTTGCGCTAAGGATACATTTCTTCTTCATTGCTGTGGGTCATCTCTCCTGGTTTTCCCGGTTGAATCAAGAGAAAATATTTGCCACCGTTTTGGAGGTGCATTTAAACATCTGAGATCTTGTGAGTAGGCTGCACATAAGAGCCAAGATATCAGCTGACATTTAATAACCCTTTTCAAACTATCTACACTTAGATTGTTTTTGTTGTTGTCTTTTCTCCCTATATGCTCCCCCTGGATTGTGAGAATTCACCTGGCCAAATGCATTAGAATGAAGGACATTATAGCCCATATTTGCAAAGACCATTCATTTCCAGCGCTGTAGGATACCTTTTGGATAAAACTTGATGAGAACAGTTGTCCATGTGTTGCTGTACAGAATCATAATAATATGGTAATATTTTCTTACCTATAAATGGCAGCTCGAAAAACTTAAGTGATAAACTATTTAGGTTTCTAGTAGTTCTTCTTTGTGCTTCACATAAGGAGGATTCTTCAAGTGATTGACAGGTTTCCTCCAGTGTTAAGATTTTGTCTTTGTGTCTAATCTAAAGTTAATTGCAACAGAAATGCAAAAAAAAAAAAAAAAGTATATAAGGCAAGGCATCTGTAATTTCATCTATAGTAATGTAAAATAAAAACTCTTCAAAAGGCACAAAAGAAAAGCAAAAGATGTCATGGTAGATAATATTATAATTTTCAACATGATGGGGGCTATGTATTGTATGATGCATGGCGCCATTTTTTGGATCAAGGTTGCGTCAAATGTAATGACTAGTTTCTTACATGCATAATATACATAAACTCAGACACACATGCACTCAGATACATACACTTATGCATATACTGTGTACAGTATACACACATACAGTACATCTACTGATATAGGTACATCTAAATGAGTATACTGTATCTACACGGATAAACTTAGAGCAGACTGACTCAATCTGCAACTGCACTCACAGACACAATGTCATGAGATAGTGTCCTGAGTTTATAGAAGATTTGGTAAATCTACCAGTAATTTCAGAAGATTTTGCCAATCTGGACCTTGATGCAGCCCACCGGGTAATCTCACAGCTACGGCTTTTCCCTTTCTTCCAGAGACAGCAGTCCAGTTTGGCCGTGATTCAGGGATGACTGAGTTACACTACATCATGAATGTATTAGTTTTGTCACAAAGTTACAACTATTACAATACCTTAGGCGTCTTCCCTTCTCTTGCCACGTCAAGCAGATGAAGTGTTAAAAGATCTAAATCCTTCAGGAGTTCTTTTTCCCTTTTCTTTTGGTTATGCCAAAATGTTCCTCTGGAATTAAGCTCCTTTTCAAGGATTTCCAGCTGAAATAGATATCAGTATTGCCAATGGTTTAAAGCAGCAATCTTGCAGATGTTGCCTTCTTTACATGATCGGAAGTGGGGGCCCCATTCTTTTCTCCTGCAAGTTTTTCATAATATTAATGCTTTAACATTAATATCACCATGATTAGAAATATGTGGCTAGTGGCAACTTTCTGGGAGCCAACCATGTTTAGTGATGTCATTAGAATGGGCCAGTGTTTAGAGTGCATATGCACTTAACTGGCATACTTTCTTCATCTGAGGTTTCCATCAATAATGTTAATATACTGTATGTAAGTACTGACAATTTAGTGATACATGTAAAAGAATTTCAAAAATAAAATAAAAAGGGAGATGCAACAAGCCATGCAGACTAATAAGAAAATATCATAAATAAAGTAACCCTTACCAGATAGTAGTCTCTTTCCTTTGGAACCCCCAGGGACTGGACAATTGGCATTACAATGCCTGTCAAGGGGTTGGTTTGAGCACCTACCACTGAACCACTATTCCCTGTTATTGGATTAATAGTTCTGGCTCCAACCTTGATGGGAATAAGACCTTAAAGAAACACAGAAACACAAACAGAGACATTTAGGGCAGATTGGCCCACCTAGGTTGCCTAATTTACCATCTGTTGTAAAACCTCACATCATATTAGATACGTTGATGCCTTACATTTAGCTTTGTGTCTATCCCAAACCGTTTATAATTCCTTTTTTTGTTTTAGCTTTTACCGCCTCTGTTGGGAGGCTATTACATGAATCCACGCCCCTTTCCATGAAGAAGTACTTACTCACATTTCCCCTAAATCTGTCACTCTTAAGCTTTAGACTATGATCTCTTCTTCAAGGAGTTTGTATACATTTCTATCCTACCCCCTTTTAATTCTCTCTTCCTGCACTGAAGGAAAACAGTAAAAATTCATACTTTCTGTAACAGGGTCAAGTCTGTTACCAACAGATAAAGCTGTTAGGGGTCAGCCAAGTAATGGTTAATCCCTGTCTGGATTAAGGCAGGGCTACTAACAAGCCCTTCTGAGTGCAGCACGGGTTTAAAAGGCAGGAAATGGAAGTTTGTCTCTTCCCTGGTCTGTGTACAGACCACATGTTGGCGTCCTTGCTACATAGGGACACCAGGTTGTGCTGTCTGTATATGTGAGTCCTTGACACAGAGGGACTTTGATCACATAAAAGCCTGTGATTTATGTTGCTGGACTTTGGGCAAGGATGGCTAAGCCATGCAGGCCATACGTGTGTGTCCTTGATACATAGTGACACCCGGTAACTACATAGATGTGTATGGACTTTAATATGCTGGGAAAGCTGGACTTTTTGTTATTGCCTTTTGGCTAGGAAAGGTCTATTTTCTGTTGTTGAAACTTTGGCTGATTAAAAGCCTAGATTATTTCCCCCAAAATAAGTCTCTTGTTTTCACCACGGCACATACTGTAGCTCCTACACTTCCCTTCACTGCAACAAATACACTTAAAGAGACCTGTGAGGTTTCAAAACTCTCTGTATATAGTACATATTTCATCTATGAAGAACTCTCATGTTGCTCTATTAATGGTATCATAGCTAGAAACGAGTATACTCTTCTGCAATACCGATACAGCAACTAGAACTTTCAACTACTAGAAGAACTAAAAGACTGTTCTAAACCATGATACACAAAGATCTATGACTTCACATGGATAGAGTCTCACACAGTACCATCTGTCACCACACCTTTTCCATCAGCATCTTCCATTGTTCCCGCTAATGGAATTAGGTGTCCTTTGTTGAAATCATGTTCTACTCCAATAATTGGCACCATCAACTCTGAAGGTCCAGGATCAGGAACCTCCATTCCCAGAACTGCAGGTATCCACAGTTCTGTTTTAGGATAATTTATCATTCCTAAACCATGAGATATGGTAGAAAATAGCAGAGACATTTACTGTACTTATGTAGGTTTGACAAAGACGGAATCATCTTTACTTTTGAATAGATTGATCATTCTACGTGTACTGTATATTGATGTATACCTATTTATATCAATAGCTACCTAACCGTATGTATCCATATGTATCTATATCTACTTCAACCTATTTATCACTACCTACAGTATGCACTACCAACTTACATAGTAGATGAGGCTGAAAAAAGATGTCCATCAAGTTCAACCTATGTTAAGTTTAGAAAACAGATACTTACCTTATATTTGTATTTACGGTATTTTGATCCAAAGGATGTCAAACAAAAAACCCCAGTGAAACATTATCGAATGATCTCATAAGGGGAGAAATAAATTCCTTCGTGACTCCAACTTCTAGATCTATCTGTATTCATTTTTAGGAGATTAGAAGGAAGGAGATTGCACCAGCAGCAAAGGAAAGGGTTCTTTACTGTAAGGCCAGTTAAAATGTGATATTTATAACCGATGGAGACTGCGATGACCGATATAATAGATATTTATAAAAAAAAATGGTTAGACATTTTTCAAGAAAGGAAGGCTATACACGGACATGTTAAACATAGGATGATCCAGGGAGAAATCTTATTGCTGTACTGGTGTCAGGAGACATAGTTGGCTAATATTTCACTGGGATTTCTTGTTTATCTCTGGATCAATATAAATACAAATATAGGATAAGTATCTCAGTCAACTACATTTAACATAGGTTGAACATGATGGTCATATCTTTTTTTCAACGACAGTATGCCACTATGTCACTGCTGCTGTTTGGGTTCTGGAGTAGGACCCTTAGATATGTACTAGGTTCACTCCTTGCTAAAGCAACCACCCCAATAAAAGAACAAACAGAGGGAAATGCTTTTCCGAAGAGCATGTACTAAACAGTAAACAACTGTGTTCTCCATATACAGTAATAATTGCATTTGCACAGAAAGAGAGGGGCTAATTTAGGAGTGGGCCCATTTGCTTATATACCCATAAAGATTCCTATACGCCACTTGGTCAGACGAATGACACCTAGGAAGACACCTGGGAAAATATGTAAATAAAAACAATGTAAAAATATGGTTTATTTGTGTATTTCGCAGATATCAATTGTCTCACCATGTGGAGCACAACGTAGAATAATTTCTCTCTTTCTATCAAATTAGCATAACTGGGGTGACATTTCTGGCTGTGAATTTCCATTGTTTATATTTTCTGATTATTTAAGGAATTATATGAAAACATGTAGCAGTACTAGTTGGACTGTAAGCAATAAATAATTTGTTCTGTACACCTGGAAGAGTAACACTACAGTAACCTTAGTTAGTTATATGAACTACCTCACTCACCTAAATGGCCACCATTACATTTAATATCTACAGCCATTTTCTGTTGGTTAATAACTTTAAACATCCTGTATATCATATGTTGCTCTCTGATTGAAATTGACTTCTTCATGTTTTCCACTGCTTCGTGTAACATTTCATGTGCATAATCAAAATCCTCTTTCATCATTGGTAGATCTTCAGAGATGAAGTATTTGTGTCCCTTCAAAGCATTTATGACATTGATTTGAGCTATCAGCATGTTTGACTCCAGTAGTGCCTGGTAACCTCCTGCATAAGGCACCAATTTGTCCTCATGAAGATAAATTCCTTGGATTCGGGCATTCTTCCCACTGAGAGGTTCAGAGAAAACATCTCCAAGAACATAAATACTACCAGAGGGAGCCACCAATCCTCCTAATGGAATAACATCACCTACAAACAGAAACCCAATACATTATGTTGTTAAAGATAATAAACTCCATAGCATGACAGGGTGAACAAATATTCACATTATGGTCTATGAGTCAAGCGTTTGTTAAATCTTAAAGTGGATGAAATGAAGTGTACAAAGGTAAGTCGGCAGCACACCAGTAACATTCAACATTATGTACTGTAAACAGGTATTCTGCAAAGCAGCTTGTACTATAGTATAGTGAGGAACAAACACTACTCTATTAAGTGATGTTCAGCTATTGTGTCTATGTTTCTGTCTCACAAGAGAGCTTTGCAGGACAGAACAAGTGAGACAAAAAGGGTGACAATAAATAGTGTACAGCCTGTACATCACTAAACTGGGATACAGTGTATACATATTTGTATTGATCCAGTAAACAAAAAAAAGAAGCAAAAAACTTTACGAATCTGCATATCAAACACCCACAAGTATCTTGTGGACATATTTAATAAGTGCCAGTATGGGTTATTACATCTGTTCCGGTGTTAACAACCATTGAAGCCAATGTGATGCAACTCTGGAACTGGTTCGATAAACCTGTACCGACACTTGATGAATCTGCCCCCGTTATGTTTTAACCTGACACACATCCTGCGTCCAACCTCAGATGATGTGTAGAAGCATCACTCTCAGAATTATTACATATAAATGTATCCATACAAGAAGCATGATCCTCTCTGCTTTCCTCATTGTATGAACCATATAAATTTGAGTGCTGCTCCTAATTTTCAGCTAGTGCTCTGATGGAAAAAATGTATATTTTATAATCAGTTTAACAAATTTCATACAAGCCTGAAACAGAAATAAATGAAAAGTGAATGACTTTAAATACAGCATTTTAAAAAATACATATTACCAACTTCTGTCACAGGACCAAAAATAAGCTGGATTGGAGGGGTCAGCGAGCTCTTGCTCAACACACAGAGACATCATGCACAAGAGAGGAGCTAGAGGAACTCAAGCCCTTTCCATTTTTCAGGGTTTCTTGCTAGCAAACTAACGTTGGAGACATTCAGTATTTTCCTATGCATTACCGGGACTGTGTTACACATTGTTTTGTAATGCTTTGCTAGCTCTCTGACAAACATATATTTAAGAGTTCAGCTTTTAACAGGTTAATCCTCCTGGAAAATGGTTGGTATATACACAGTACAAATTCAAAGAAAAATGCTAAAATCTGTATTTTCCTGCAGTGACAGAACAGAAAATGATTTCTCTACAGTTAGAATAACTGCTCTACAGGATAATAAGTGCTAAATGCACTCTTTACAAATCAATAAAGAACAGCCATGATGACACTTCATTATACAATTCTTTAAGAGCTTATGATATTATTAATAGAGCAGTTGAACTGTCTCCAGAAAGCCTAAAATCACTAACTGCTCTTCCAACGTAATAATGGAATCTTGTAATTATCACAAATCACATTTTATATCATGCTCACACTGTTGGTCTCCAGTATATATTTTTTTTTGCCTTTTCTTCCTGCAAGATAAGAGGGTCTCTGCATCCAGATAAGTAAGATTGACTTGACACATTACACTCACTGTTTTCTGCTTGTCGCTGTGTCACATTATAAGCACTATAGATGTATAAAGAAATACCCTGGTATTCTCAATTTTCCTACAGGTACTGTATGTCAATAATGCAAAAGGCAATGGAAAAAATCACCTAATCATTTGCAAAGTTTGGTAAAAGTTGCTTTGAGTACGGTATGTTCGTCAATTATTCGCAAACGTTTCATTTTTACGACCTTGAATGGAGCATAAAGTTTGATACATTGACCCAAAGAAATGCCAGATGAAAATGACACTTTGTACATAAATTCTACTCGAAGTCACTGCAAAAATATATTACGAACCTGTGCTGTTATCCAAACCAATTCCCAGAATCGGAACAATCTTTTCTTTCTTGGCATCCATCATGGGGCCTCCAATGTCAATTGGTGAGAGTATGTTGGTGAGTGGGTGAAGGTATGTACCTCCCAGAGCCAGCTTTTGGCGTGTTTGCGGATGTATTGTCACTCCGAGTACTGGCACCTCCAATCCTGATACTGGATCCACCATGACTTCACACTGTCCTTGATGGTGGATACTTGGAAGTTTACAATTCACTGGCAAGCCAGTGCTTCGACACAAAGGATAGGGAACATATGGTATTATGGGAACTCCTGTCTTCCGAATCTCCCCTTGCAATAAAACATGAATGCAGGACTTAGCGATTTAAAAAAACACATTGTGAAAAATGTTCTTTAAGGGTGAAGTTCTTACTACTCTCTACTAATAAAGCGGACACTAAATACAATCCCTGAGGAAAAGAGATGTTAATCAGACTGCTGATAATTATATGAATTTAATCTATTTACATCAAATTACTGAAATTGTATTAAAAAAGTGTATAGCATTTTGTTTCAGCTGAATTGAATCTCAAACACCCCAGTGTACATATGCATTTCCCCAAAGGCGGACAGCCTAATGGGGCTCCCCAAGAGCATACAGCCTTTGGCGCAGCCAAATGGTGTGAGCCGTTAGCTGCCATTCGCTAATGTTTGGCGATGTTAAAGTAATGTTAAAGCTGCTCTATTTCAATCTGAAACTCACAAGCCCTTTATCCCCCATACCAAAATTTCCAACTCTCTCTGTCCATGAAATGTCTGTGAATTGAGTGTTTAACCCTGTTCTTATAATGTAACCATGTATTTTTATAACTCTGTGCCCAGGTCACACTTGAAAACAAGATGTAACGCTCAATATATTACTTCATATTAAAACATTTTAATAAATAAATATATATAAATGACAGATGCCTGGTGCACACAATTTAAAGATAAAGAAAAATACTTACCTTAAGTATGGGGTGCAGTTAGAAGGACAAGGATCACCAACTAGTCCTGGAAATATGGAGAACAACAAATCTGCAGCACTCACCAATATAATGCAGAAAACAAAATTTAATTATACTACATAGCAAACCATGAAAAAATTGGACCCGTGACTTGTGTGATCTCCGAAACGTTTCCTAATTTTTTCATAGTTTGCCATGTGGTATAATTAAATTTCGTTTTTATGCATTATATTGGTGTGCTGCAGATTCTTTGTTCTATCTATCTATCTATCTATCTATCTATCTATCTATCTATCTATCTATCTATCTATCTATCTATCTAACTATCTATCTATATATGTATATATATATATGTATGTATATATATATGTATATATATATGTATGTATATATATATGTATATATATATGTATGTATATATATATATATATATATATATATATATATATATATATATATATATATATATATATATACCGTACTGGCCCAAATATAGTACGGCCTCGCACATAATACGACCCTAAAGTTTTGAAGTTGTTCTACATGAAAAAAAATAAAAGGTGTTAGGCTGCGCATATAATACGAGTACAGTTTTCAGAAGGACATTTTTAGGAAAAAAACATTGCACTATATTTGGGCCAATACGGTATATATATCTATATATATATATATATATATATATATATATATATATATATATATATATATATATCTATATATAGGTCAATTATATACTGTATCGAAAAATATGTGTTTACATATTGGCATGTATCATTTTTACATAAAGTTTCTCCCTTACAGTGGCAGAATGAAATATTATCTAGTTTAGTATATCATTCTGTATAAATAATCTGCTTCAAATCGAAAAGCTAAAATATTGATATCAGACTCGGCTGCAGAAGTTAAGTTACGGATCTAAACAATAATTCCAATATATATACCCCAGCAATATCAGGGGAGTCAGGCAATGTAAATATTTAGCAAACACAAGTTTTATATCTGCTGTCTTATATAACTGCTGACCAGGTTGATACCTGCATCTAATGCTGTTTAATCCTATTGCACCAATTCACTATCATACACTGGTAGATATACAGTACAGACAAACTAAGTGGGAAGGATAATATTTTAAATTCAAATATCTCTCAGAGATTTTCCAAAATGTTTCACCTTTTTTGAAGTCTTCAGTTAAAGTACAAGTGAGTTTTAATAAGTCAATACAGAAAATATGCCTCTTTAGCATTAAAAAAAAAATCACAGGCCATGTAATTTTTAAGTGCAAGAACATTCGTTTAACCAAGATAATAGTTTAATTGATGTCCTGTAGATGAGCCAATATTGGTTTTAATGATATAGGAAGGTGCAAAGACCTTATAAAGACGTGTAATGATATTTACCTACACAATACATTTTCACAGAAGAGCTCATTGATGAGAATGGCTCCACTGGTCTATCTGATTATTTTATGGTTTGCATACTTACCGAAAGCAGAATCTACAGTATGGATCAGCTCAGAGCTTGCTGGATCATACCCAACATTACCAGCAATGGGGAGCACCTTCCCAGATTCACTGTGCACAAAGTAATCACCGGGAACCGGCATTAGATAATGACTGGCCAGCAGCATGACAGAATGAGGAGTAGGGGTTAGCAGTCCATGGGTTGGATTCACACATATGACATCACATTCCCGCATGGAACCATCAAGTGCTTAAATACATAATATAAAAAAACATTGTAGAAATCATTTAGAAATTAAGATAAATGCTGCTAATAATAATAAAGACCGACCACAGACTGGATAGTTTATCGGTGCGTCCTGATCACACTGTGTCACTGGACAAATTCTACGAAACTTCATCAGATACATTCAGTAATTTCTATCTACCCTTTAGAAGTTGGTAGATATTATTACTGAAATATGTATTTTATTTTCTTCATTAAAGGTGCTATCCAACAACAAATCAACTTTTTATAATATACATTTTATTATGATTAAGTCCGTGGGAAGAGGAAGCAAAAAAATAGAAGTCAACACGTCAGCTCTTACTGATTTTCTAAATGTGTTAATCTAACAGATTTCTACCATAAACCATCCCATAGATTTCAACAGACTCTTACTGTACTTTAATGAAAATCTGTACTTTCCTGTTATTAATGACAGTTTTTAGTCTCACTAAATTGCAATTCAGCCCCAAATCACCTTCTTCCAAACACATGATATAAAAGAATGGTACATTTCCTGCTAATTCATGCTTGCTATTTCTTCACCCAGAATCACATGCTCTCCTTCCCAAATCAGGGTAGTGGCATCATCAGATTGGAATTTAAGCTTCCTCCTTGTCTATCTACTACAGTATATTGTTGGTGCTATGGATTCTCAAATGGATTTTCTTTTAGAAAGGAAGTTTAAGAGGGCGCTGCAGGACGGTTGAAATGCCCTTTCAAAAGAAGGGGAAATATTTTTGAAATTTTACACATTTTGAATTAATGGGAACGTGTTTCCCATACATTTTACAGAATCATAGGGGAAAATTCTATGACTTGGATAATTAAACACATAAATTATTATTCAAGAATCTAACCATTAGCAATACAGTAGTAATAGATCTGTGGTGATGATATAACAGCTGTAAACATCCAATATCCCTTAACTTAATGGTAACATTTGTTTAAAATATATCTCATATTTTTTTTATATTGAACTGATAAACTATTGAAACATTAAAACCTAAGCCGAGGCATAGGAAACGACTTAAAAGCGCAGTCCCAGCATGGATTACCGAACTATTTTTAACAATTGTCAAAGTCCAAATTTACAAATGACGTACAGGTAGAGGTTACTGTTATTCTCATAGTCATTTAAAAAGTAGGATAACTTTACCTATAAGATCCCCTTTCGAGAGCAATCTTGTCCTGTCCTTGTTGAGAAGGTTTGCTCCAGTACCTTCACCCAACACACCCCACGCTTTAAGTCTGTGGCTCTCCTTCATGACAGTACTGTACATTCTGTTGCATAGCTCTTCAAACTGTGACAGGAGTCTGTAATCGACAACAGATTTTCTGATAGTAATAATGTTACCTAAATGTATCGCTTTAACCTTAAACACAAAACTAACAAACAAAAAAAGTTTACATTTAAAGCAGCAGATTAAGCTGTCGTTAAAAAAATAAATGAATTCAATATGTGCCTCAATACAATCTGCACACTGACAAGTGATTAGCTAAGTTGCTGATCGATCCGTTCTCCTGTAATCGATTGCTTAAGATTCGGCTTGAGGTTCACTAAATGCATCCTGGGTCCTCTTCTGAAAACAAGAAGGATCTCGAACATCTGATCATGAAAGTCAAGGAGAAAGTGAGAAGGTTGGATCGCACCTGAACATTAAGAAGACAAAGATCATGACAACAGCAAAAAATGCAAACGTTAATATCAAGATCAATAATGAGGAAATTGAAGTGGTTAAAGATTCCATCTTCCTTGGCTCCAAAATTGATCGCGATGGCAACTGCACCCCTGAGATTAAAACATGGTTGGCACTTGGAAGAAATGCGATGATCAGTATGAACAACATCTGGAAGAGTAAAGACATCAGCCTGGCAACCAAATGCAGATTGGTCAGTGCCATCGTTTTCCCAATAGCAATGTATGGCTGCGAAACCTGGACTCTGGGAAAGGCAGATAGGCAAAAAATCAATGCATTTGAATTGTAGTGCTGGAGACGTCTGTTGCGCATTCTGTGGACAGCCAGAACAACGAACCAAGCAGTCCTGGAACGGACCAAACCGATAATCTCATTGGAGGCCAAAATAAAAAAGCAAAAGCTCTCCTACTTTGGTCACATCATGTAAAGCAAGTCGCTTGAGAAGGACGTCATGCTTGGAATGACTGGTGGTAAAAGAGGAAGGGGCCCGTCCAAGAACTCACTGGCTAGATACCATGAAGAAAGATACTGGACTGAACATAGCAGAATTGAAAGAAGCCGTGAGAGATCGGAAGACATAGAGCACACTGATCCATAGAGTGGCTGAGAGTCGTACTCGACAGAATGGATAGAGAGAGAGGGGTAATGGCGGGCCTGACCTTTATTAAAAGCATTCACATCTACCCCTACAGTCACACTACAAATCTAGTCAATGTTATTGCACCTGTTGCATGATAACGTGCTGCCGCTGCCACAAATTTGAATATGTTATCATGCGAGTTTCAAATTCATTAAATAGAGCAGTGCGTTGTTGCTCAATTTAGAACCTTACTGCACTGTAACAGATGTAATAATGTTGCCTACATCTGTATTTCCTCAACTTGCATAGGTGGAGTTGTGGGGGATGGGGGGGGTGGGAAGCTAGGTAAGAGAGAGGCCTTGTTCGGGATGGAAAACATGTGGGTGGTGAAGTCGGTTAATGTTCTGGTGGTGCTGTCACCTCCTGCAGGGACTATGCTAACAGCTTCCTTGCTGGCTTGTCTCAGTAAAAATATGTTTCTGAGCTTGTCATGTTCCTTTAGGAATGGAATTGCTGATGCTCTTTCTTTCTCTCTTGTCTTGACTGCTGGGCTTGTTAGCTGGTTAGAGCAAGCTACCACAGTGGGGGTTTTTGGTATTTAAGAACCTGTTGTAATTACTATAAGACTGTGGACAATATTTCTTGAGGTGTACAAGTTCGGATTATTCACAAGGTGGAGAGGGAACACTTGAAGGCTCCAAGGTCAAGGCAATTTCTCAGCACATTTAATGGGGCCTTAGATCATTTATGGATATAAATATGGAGTCAAGAAGCACACTCATATTATGGCATATTAACTCTTCACTTACTTTTGGTAATTATTTGTGGACTGCTTGGACCCTTCACTACCATATTTATCTTTCAGCATCTCCAGAAATCTGAAGGATTCTCTCAGTGCACAATTAAACACAACACAATGCTCTTCCTGGAACATCATGTCTTGCTGCAAAACGTGCAATCCCTTGTTCAGAACATCTTCATATTCTGCTGCCAGTCTCTTTCTCTTTTCTATCTCCAGTTCAGCCTAATTCCAAAAGAATATTTG
Organism: Ascaphus truei; assembly: GCF_040206685.1. Classification (NCBI taxonomy): domain Eukaryota; kingdom Metazoa; phylum Chordata; class Amphibia; order Anura; family Ascaphidae; genus Ascaphus; species Ascaphus truei. Next base: position 59,546,509 of record NC_134488.1, on the reverse strand, counting down.
TATTAAACACAGGCTGTGAGAAACTACTGTAGTTCAGTGACAGACATTGACAGTGACATTCCTTGGTGTAATGTTAGGTTGAATTACTATTGCCTAAAGGGCTTTCTTCTGTCAAGCTCACCTCTATCCATCTTCAAGACCTACCTGACAAGTCACATTTACAATTAGGCATTTCTATAGCACTGTAATGACACCTACTGTATGGATTATTGAGTTTCCTTTATCTTAAAGGGGACATATTAAAGTCAGTAGTCATAATGTGATGTTACTAAGGGGTTTACAGAATACCACTACTTTTTTATTTCCAAACTCATGGTACCACTATTACATGTGTCCCTTTCATATTAAAGTAATTCCAAAGAGATTATTCTGGCACACATCTCACTTCAGCACACAAAACCAACTGCCGGTGCTCTAGTGTCCGGGATTGTCCTATAAGTCCCAAAGGTATTCACAAGGATAAAAGATGACCCAGGCACACGGGCTATGCAAAAAGAAAAAAATTAATGCAGCTAAGAAACCAGCGTTTCGATTGCTACGCCCTCACCTTGATTAAGAGGGTGTAGCACTCGAAACGTTGCTTTCTCAGCTGCAGTAATTTTTTTCTTTTTGCATAGCCGTGTGCCTGAGTGTTCTTTTATCCTTTCATATTAAAGAACATTATATATATATATATATATATATATATATATATATATATATAAATATATATGAGACCTTCTACCTTTATTTGTTCTGTGATTAAACATTGTAGAGTAATTTCTAAAATGAGGACCAAATAACTATTAATCATTGTTGGCTTGGAATTTATACCAGGCACAGTAGTGATTGTGAGCAAGCGTAGTTCGATTTGGGTGATGTATATGTGGTCCAAGCAATTGTAATGCACCCTTCAAAAGGTGTGTTTGTAAATGAGGTTTGAAGATGCAGAGAGTGGGAGCTTATGGAAAGAATATACAACATCAAAGTGTTTAATGCCAAATATTATAGGGGTATATGTACAGTAGTGATACAAGGAGCTTCTTCTGTCATGTGGTAAGGTGCCTTCTGGTGCTAAAAAGTGTGTTATGACACAGCATCACTTAGTAAACTTAGCCTAACATCTTTACCCATGAACTCACACTTTTCTTTAATATCTGTCAAGCTCCATCTCTCATCATCTTTAAGACCTACCTGAAAAGTCACATTTATAGGACATAAAGTAAAAATGCACCCCATAATAAAGTCCAAATAATAATAATACAAACTTTGGGTGCTGCCGGCTGTGGTATACCTAATCCACACAATAGGGTCTTTGTCAAAAGTGTTTAATGTACTTTTATGTTACAGTAATATAAACTTATTGGATTGAATACATTAAGTGATCAATATGAATATACTCCCTAGGTCAGCATTTCTTTTGGAGATGCCTTTAAAAATAATGTTGTAATATTCGAGTCTGTGTATCTCACCGGACCCTTTATTAAAGACATATGTAAAAGGATAATAGTGAAATATTAAATATGTTACTAATGATGGAGATAACTCTTTAAAGTTCCGATATCTGGACAATAAGCAGTGATTGATAATACATAGATACAAAGAACAGTAAGGCCTCTTCAAATAGTTGTTTATTGGTTTAATTCAGAGGTTTTAAAGGGTTAGGTCTATTGAGACATTACTATGTTTACAATTAGAGTCCACACTGTGATTATCTCTGAGCTAGATCAAGCCCTCTTAGAGATCTGAGTGAGTTGCGTTCCACTAGTGACGTCTCGGTGCCCCAAGACAGCGGTAATATCGGAAGGGATGTGATATCACAGAAATGGCGCCTGATATCACAGGGCCTGATACTTAACCTTGTGGTTACAGTACATTACTAAGGTACGTAAGGTCAGTGCAGGGTTCAGAGTATAAGCCTGAGGAAAGGGCCACAGGCTCAGAAACGTTACCCTGTGAGTACAGTACATACTGTACAGTATGTGGCCAAGCTATGTTGTTTTATCATTTTTTTCTTTGTTCTGTAATTACTTTTTTTTAATGCCAAATTGCTGTAGACCTGATTATAATTTTTTTGACTGCTAATCCAATTTTGGGATTTCTTTATTAATCCACACAATGTAACATAAACAAAAATTGATAGTGCGACTACCGGTACTCAATAATAATAAATATGTATTACAGTTTTCAACATTTCAGTGCAAACGCAATTTTATCAAAATACAATACAATATTATTGAGGCCAGCATTTTTTTGTTTATGAAAAGTCACATTTAAGGCATTTACATAGCACTGTAATCTGACAACTACTGTGTAGACCAGGGGTAGGCAACTCCAATCCTCAAGGGCAACCGACAGGTCAGGTTTTCATGATACCCCTGCTTCAGCACAGGTGGTGCAGTCCAAGACTGAGCCACGGATTGAGCCACCTGTGCTGAAGCAGGGATATCCTGAGAACCTGACCTGTTGGTGGCCCTTGAGGATTGAGTTGCCCACCCCTTGTGTAGACAGACACTTGTCCCTCTTGTGTGTCACATAAAATCAGCCCCTTTAAAGTGTAATGTATGACTTAGGTTGTTACTGTATGTACTACCTCTTGCTTCTTTGTCGCATAACTTTCCAGTATGGAGTTGGTATAGCCCTTTGGTTGGTCCGTCAGGCTTAGACGTTTCACAAAAATCTCTTTCAATGCGCTCACTTCATATACAAGTTTCTCATAGAAAATCTTTACCTGAAGAAAAAGATAAGAAGTGTTGAACAAAATCTTTCTTGATTCTTTTATGGTCAGGAAGGCCAGAGTACGTATATCTTTAGTTATATAGTGCCCACATCTGTACTTAGCACCATATAAGAGAGACAATACAGTATAGAGAACTATAGTACAATAAGTGCAAGAATTAAGATGCGTAAAGCCTCTTGTGACATGCTCATGCTTCCCACGGGTCTATATGGTAGTGTCATACAGTGGTTACATTGCAAGCAAACAATATGGGTGTTACTTTAAAGCGATCTCTGTCCACTTTAAAAATTTACATTTCACCTGCTTCATGTTTCAAGTGGATAAGAAAAAATATTTATGTATAAAGTATTATTATTTATAGTAATATATATAAATATCGAATCAAGGCGAATCAATGACGCAGAGGAAGAGAGGGCCGGGACTTTAAAAGTATCTTGAGGACTTGGAATGGTGCTAAGGACTTAAAGTACTTCTTGGGGCATCCTGAGATAAAAGATTGAAGGAGGGAAAAAGTTTGTGGAGTAGAGGGGACTAGAAGAATTGCCTTGTTAACAGTTATTGGGGAAGGCCGAAGTTCAAGGCCAAGCTTGGTGCTTTAGGTAACTAAGTAGTTTAAAAAAAAATGATGCTAATACAAGCAGCAGTTAAATATGTTTATAAAAGGAAGCGGTAAGGGGTATAACAGGTTAATAAGGTCTAACATGTAGTTAGAAAAGCCACAAGCGTATTGGTCAGGCATGAATTGAAGGATACATATTATATGGTGAAGCGGGAGGAGTGAAGTATCACAATAGGATGGGAGGCATGAGCTGCTCCTGGAAAAAAAGGAAAGTCAATACATGTGATGTTTATGTTAATGTTTCTTCTTTATATGTGTGTGTTATGTTATAGTTTTGTCAGATGTGTTTCAGTTCATGGAATTAAGGTCATCAGCAGCAAAAGTAATAAAAGGATTGCATGCATGGTGCACTGTGGAAGAGAGAGAGTAAGATACCCATAAAGGAAGCAGAAGAACCGCAAGAATATACTCACAAACACACAGTAAAATGTACATGAAAATAGTCTCTTGGAACGTAAAGGGCATAAATTCTCAAATAAAAAGAAACAAAATTCTTAGACACCTGAAAAATGTAAGGACAGATATTGCACTGGTTTAGGAAACCCACCTGAATGAAGACGAAAGTGAAAAACTTAAGCAGGACTGGGTGGGAGAATGTATTTATTCCCCAGCAGTGGGAAAGAAGGGTGGTGTAGCAATTCTAATTAATAAAGCACTGCCCCTGGAAATAATAACTTCCTCTGGGGACACAACGGGGAGACTGGTGCAATGCAGAGTAAAGATACAAAAAACAGAATAAAACATTTATAATCTATATGGCCCCAATGAAAATAGCCAGAGCCTTTTCCAGGGCACGGTCGAAAACATATTTAAAGACAAAAGTAACAATACTATAGTGGGCAGAGATTTTAATGTAGCTCAAGATCCACTGTTAGACAAATCAGGGCAAAATATACAACAGAGGGGACTAAATCCAGGACAGAAGAGTATTAAGACTCTATGGGAAGCGCTAGTGGTGACGGACTGCTGGAGGTTACTAAATCCCATAGAGAGGAAGTTCTCCTTTTTCTCCCATCCTCATAATACCGTCTCAAGAACAGATTAATTGTTAATTAGTGACCATCTAATCCCTAACCTGGGTATGGCTTCCATTGAAAACATCTTGATTTCTGACCATGCTCTAGCATGGATAGAGCTAAATATTGGGCAGAAAGAGCACAAAGATAGGATATGGAGGTTCCCTTCACACTTATATCACAATGAGGAGTTTAAAGCTTTCCTACCAAACAAATGGTACCAATTCAAGGACATAAACAATGCACACCAAAAAGAAGGAAAATTATATTGGGAAACTGCAAAGGCGCTGCTAAGGGGAGATATAATGGCCTTTTCAAATAAAAAAAGGAAGGAAATAGACATAGAATTCAGGAAAGCTAGTGACGAGCTAAGGAAAGCATACAGGAGCTTTCAACTAAAACCATCTTTCGCCACAACATAGGAATATTTAAAAAAAAAAAAAACATATGCGAGATATGGCTGCAGAGAAAGGAAGTTAAAAAAAAATGCAATACAGACATACAGTACCCCGGTTTAAGGACACTCACTTTAAGTACACTCGCGAGTAAGGACATATCGCCCAATAGACAAACGGCAGCTCACGCATGCTCCTGACAGCCCATCCTGAACAGCAATACCGGCTCCCTACCTGTACCGAAACTGTGCACAATTGGGGAGACTATAGAGCCTGTTACAAATGAGTTATTTACATCAGTTATGCACGTATATGACGATTGCAGAATAGTACATGCATCGATAAGTGGAAAAAAGGCAGTGCTTCACTTTAAGTACATTTTCGCTTTATATACATGCCCGGGTCCCATTGCGTACGTTAGTGCGGGGTATGCCTGTATAGAGACTTTAATCTATATAGATCTATATAGATATGGGAATAAAGCTGGCAAAATACACATCCCCCAGCAGCCCGACACGTCCCCTCACACTTCCCCCAGCAGCCTCACTTCCCCTAGCAGCGTGTGTGCAGTGTGTTGTGAGTGTGTGAAATGTGTTGTGAGTGTGTGCAGTGTGCTGTGAGTGTGTGGAGTGTGTTGTGAGTGTGTGCAGTGTGCTGTGAGTGTGTGCAGTGTGCTGTGTGTGCAGTTTGTGCAGTATGTTCAGTGTGCTGTGTGTTCAGTGTGCTGTGAGTGTGCGCAATTTTTTTTATTTTTTTTTAAATATTCGGGGTCCACACTCAAACTGTGTTATATGCGGATCCGCATTATAGCGGATCGCACTATAACGGGGTTGAGCTGTATTACTTTGCAAAGACTTGTTGGATCTTTTGTCAGTGAAGGGGCTAAATAAAACTGTCAGATAAGGAGCTATGCATTCCACCTCTCTAGACATGCTTTTAATACTTACCAACGCTATAAACATTTGTTTGAAAGGTGTCTCAGCTGCAGCTTCCCACTTACCTCTTCTTTAAGTAGGCCAAGCTTAGCCGTGACCAGAAGAGATTGCTTTAGCAAAATATCAAAGAAGATTTGGGTGTTGAAACATTCCATGTCTACCTGCTGCTCATAGTCCCAAAATTCATCATCTGCAAGAAATTCTGAACGGAAAAAGGTTCCCGAAACAATATTGTAAATCTTAATTATCTCAAGGCCAAAATATGATGTTTTACTATGTTTTCAATGGAACCTGTGCACAGAATCTAAAGTCATGTTTACTAAGCAGTGCTACTACATAAGACACCATGCAGTGTGCCCTTGTAAATATGGTCCTTTATAGCCCATATAAGTGAATGACCTGTAAGGAAGGTGTCTTCCAGCATGGAAAGTATTCTTATGTACTGTAGTAGAACTTCTTAGTAAATAGGGCCCATAATCCACAGTGTTATTTTAAAGATGCAATTCCATCCAATCAGGATTTGTACCAAAAACATTTGGGATCTATGTATTAGGTTCCACTAACTGATTAAAAACACATTAAACCCACTAAGCAACGTTAAATGTAAAACTTGTTAACAAGTCTCTCATATGCAGTCTTTGGAATTGAACTGATCAAGTGCATTTTTCATAAATGTACAGGCACTAAAGGCCATATTTACTAAACAGTGTTCCTCCTTAATACATTGCAGTGAATGGCCTATGAATGGGCGGTAAGGTGTCTGCCAGCACCAGAATGTGTCTTATGGAGTAGCACCGCTTAGTAAATATGGCCCTACATTTATTCTCATCTTTTTAGACACAATAGAAGACATTGATTATGATTTATCAGCCTTCACATGCGATTTGATCATCACTGATGATATACTGCACATATAAAATAGTTTTACTCTAGTACCATCAAAATGCAATCTATCATTAGAAGTGTCTGACTCGGTATAGCAATAAACAAATTGTGGGACATATAGGGCCATATTTTCTAAAAAGTGAAGGCACGTTACTTTACGTGAATGGACAATAAGACATTATAACAAAATCCGTCTATTTCTCAGTTACTTGTAAATATTCTTCACATGCACATGTTGGAGCTGGAGTGTTAATGGTGCAAAGGGAACCCACACCTTCCACTCTTAGCGTGAAATTCTCTGGGTGGGATCCCATTTGGCAGACAGACCCCCCACTGGCATGCACAGTTTTTACTGTCCCTAGAGCCACTGAATTTTGCTTTTCTCTCCACAGCTCTCGGAACAGTAAGTATGGCTACAGCTGTGCAGTCTATGAAACTGAAGTTGGACCATACTGAATGCAGACAGGATTGTAATCCTTATTCTTTTCACAGTCAGTGCTTGTAATAGACACTCAGTCCATTAAAGTACTGTGAAATATGGCACTGTGAGACACAGATTAACCTTGTCACAATAATAAAATAGCTAAATCCAAATTGCAAGTGACAAATAACCTTCTGTCAACCTACATTTAAAAGAAAGAACTTGATATTTTTTAGAGTTAATAGTTATGCTACATAATACTGTGTAAAATCAGCTTTCTATAAATTATATCCTGTGATCTGAAATTGAAGTAGTGTAATAGGGTTCCAGTTTCAATTACAAGTATTTTGAGTATTTAGCTGTAGGTCAGTTCCTATGTAGAAGATCACTGTACAGAATGTTTTGGACCCACCCATATTAGATTAGCCCAAATACATATTTTTATACAGTAGGATTTTTCTTAGTGATTGATCAATTTCTAGCTAATCTAATGAACTGAAACTTCTAAGCTTTTCCAATGGGTGCAGGGGACAGATGTTGTTGCCTTCATAAACTGGAAGAAAAACAGTAGGTGCAGAACCTGCTAAATATGTACAGTTTGAGGATATGTACTGTATTATTATGAAAACTAAAAATGTAGCCACTTACTGTGACATCTCTTTTTATCAGCTTCATCCCATTTTTTGTCTATATGGCCTATGATTCTCATTCTAGGGTGGAGTTTCTTGAGTGTTGTTACAGTGGATCCTTTGGATGAGTACGTATTAAAGTTAAATTTGAGTTGAAGCTTTCTGAACTGAGGGCAACCACCAGTCTTCTGGGCCAAACCCAACTCTTGAAACCAAACCTGAAAAATAAAGCAAGTGCAAATATAGTAATATTGTAAGTGGCTACTAATATATCTACAGCACTTATTGCCTCACCTATTGTCTCTGTAAATTTCCCATCATACCAGTTAGATTGTAATCTCTTCGGGGCAGGGATTTCCTTTCCTATTGTCTGATTTTGCTGCGCTTATTGTATTATTATAATTCCCTGTACTGTATTCTTTGTGAAGCGCTGAGTACACTGTTGGCGCTATAAAAATAAAGATATACATACATACACACAGACATACATAGATACATATGTAGCCAGGTCCTCTTTACCTCCTGGTCCGTGGGGTAGGAGACGGCAGCAGAGGAGTCCGGGTGCCGTTGGAACAGCAGGCGGACCCGGCTGAACACAGGAGTCGCACCGGGGAGGCTGAGGGCTAATTGGGGGAGCTCCAGAGCTCTGCGGCATTCTGAGTATGCAGGGTGCCGCCATTTTGTGTTCGAGCATGCGCATGGCCATTATCGTGCATGTGTGGTACAGTAGAGGAGTTGCGGCGGCCATGACTAGGCTCAGCGCGGGACTACATGTCCCAGCATGCTCTAGGGCATGCACCACGTGGGGACCACAGAGCCAATATGGCCAGTATATGGATTCAGCCAGTTCGCTTCGGTTCGTGCGAACCTGTACGTAAAATTTCCTCAGTTCACAGAACCGGTGCGAGAAGGGAGAGAGCAGAGCTTCTGCTAAGGGACTGGGAAGCTTGCTCCATCCTGATTGGCTGCTGCTGTGTAATGCAGCCAATCAGGAGGAGGTGGCAGGAGCCTGGGGGTGGGGCCAAAGAACGGAGAAAAAGCATGCTGCAGAGAGAGGTGAGGTTGTGCCCTGTGTGTGTGTGTCCTGTGTAGGTTGCCTGCTTGTGTAATGTGTAGTTTGCCTGCTTGTGTCCATTTGTATTTGCACTGGTTGCACGCTGCACTTATTTCCACTGGTTCCCCCTGGTCTCTCTGCTCCCCCACCCTGGTCTCCCACCCCTTTGAGATGTGAGGGGGTCAGGGAGAGATGTGAGGGGGTCAGGAAGAGATGTGAGGGGGTCAGGGAGAGATGTGAGGGGGCTGGGGGCTGTGAGAAATGTAAGGGGGGCTGGGAGAGATGTGAGAGGGGCCTGGGGGGGGCGCTCTCTCCCCCCCAGTCTCGCGCTCTCTCCCCCCGCATCTCACGCTCTCTCCCCCATCTCTCACTCTCTCTCCCCGTCTCTCGCTCTCTCTCCCCCATCTCTCGCTCTCTCTCCCCCTGTCTCTCGCTCTCTCCCCCCATCTTTCTCTCCCCCCATCTCTTTCTCTCTCTCCCCCCCATCTCTTTCTCTCTCTCCTGTTCTCTCTCTCTCCCCGTATCTCTTCTCCCCCCTGTCTCTCTTCTCCCCCCACCTTCTCCCCCCCTCCCCCATGAGAGAGAACCTGTTGCTAAAATTTTTGAATCCCACCACTGAATACGGCTGAAGGAATAATGGCAGACAAGATAGCTGCATTTGGCAAGCTAGGCACCTCACGTTCAGTCAGAGACAGGGAGCTGAAGGATCAGGTAATGTCCAGGTGCCAGTGTCTTCCAGACTAAGCCAGGAGTTGCCCCGCAGGCCCCAGTTAGGCCCCGACCATTGGCAGTTTGTGGTTTCTGCAGGTACGGCCCCTAGATAGCGGCACTTCCCCAATAACACCCAGCATTATGCTTGTGATAGGCGTACAGGCACCCAGCCTGTGATCAGACCATAAACATTAAGGGACACACACTAGCTGGAGTTCTCTCAAGAGGCAGACGCCTTCGTGAGAGGATCAGACGGACCCGGGTTGTGAGCTCACTCTGCAGTCCGACGGATCAACCCACTATAGTTTGACCTGGTCTGACCTTAGACCAGGACAGGTACCACGTGCACCAATGGCCACATGCACAGTGGGTAGCGCTACTCCACACACTTTGGGTGGGCTTGGATCTGTGAACACCGGGTGGTTAGGTGCCCAGGACTCCTCATTACTTTGGGGATTCTTACCAGGGTGTATATATTGTGTGGGTACTGCATGTGGCGCCTTTGCGACGTGTTCCCTCCTTACCTGTCATATCTCAGACCTCCGCTCTGGCACCAGCACGTGTGCGCAGACCCCCGCTCTGCTTACAGAGAGCACGCGCAGCTCTTCTAGTGTGCCATGGAGCTTAGCTCCGACCCCTCGGACACACTGCGCTTCTCTCACGCGCGGCGCGCATACGTGACAACGTGCACCGCTCCCCAGCTGCTTGGCAAGAACTCGTTTAGCCCACTTGTCTCCTGCAGCCAATCCTTGCCTCCGCGGAGGCCGCACCTCTGCGGAGCCTCCCTTGCTTCTGGTTCCCGTTAAATACCCTGCAGTTCCTTTCCCACATTGCTGAGCATAACTTGTGGTAGCCTTGAGCTCCTGCGTCTGTTGTCCCTTGCTCCTTGTCCTGTGTTCTCTTGCAGTTAACTCTTCGTGTAACGACCCCGCTTGACTTTGGAACCCCTCTGGTTACTGACCTTGGCTTACCCTCGACTCTGTGGATATCTCCAACCCAGACCATGGCTATACGGACCTCCACGATTCTAACCTCTCCAACCCCAGACCACGGTAATGCAGACTTCCACGATTCTGACCTCTCCAACCCAGACCCGGCTATGTTTGACAATCCGCCTGCCAGGCACGCTTCTGCTTCTGTGGGTGCTTGGTTTACTACTTGCGCACCTCAGTACCAGGGTTCTGTCTTGCTCATGGGCAGCGCAAGCGTTACAGTATGCTCAGCCCAATGAACATGGACCCCCCTGAGGTGGGCCAAGCCCTGTCTTCGATTTCTGAGCATTTCCAATACTTGGATAATCAGATTTGACAGGCTGTTTTTCGGCCTCGTAGATACTACTGTATAAACTAAAGTAGAGGCTCCCACAGCTTTTAAATACTTTTCTAGAATCTCTGGTTTTGTGCCCCAAAGCAGTTGTATCAAAATACAGTTCACATACACAGAGATTACAATGGCTATAGTGATCTGGCAAAATGTTATTCCCTTTTATTTTATGATAGAGGTAATTGGATAATCTGTATTATAGCAGAATATTACATTGTTTACGGATCATTTAACTTTGAATATATCTCACAACTGAACAGAAAATTTGGTGTGGGCATGAACACAGAAACAGCTTCAGGAACTGTGTCGCATCTAAAATCAATTGTGTGCAGTACGTGCACAAGTCCATCCAAAGCTGTATTTGCAGCAGTATTACGCATGCGTGTTTTAGAAGAATGTACTGTAATGTGTTTCCATTATCCTGATCACTATAGATTTATCAAACAAAATGTATTATAATCTACAACATGGCTAACTACAATAATACAATATATCCTTATAGTAACAAATACATTGAAAATGTTACATGAAAATACTGTATGGGATCTACTTACAAGCAACAAAATACAGGTAATCAGAATCAACAATAGACCTGTTACAATTCCGACTATAGCTGACCAGTCGGGTTTTAGCAGAAGTGGAGGCATCCTTGCAATTCCATTTCGGATGATATGCCTTGGAGCAGTTGGGAAAAATGGTCCATCTTCATAGCACTGACCTCCAACCAGCATAACCCTAATGTACTAGAAAATAAATGTCAATATACCTGTTCACGGATACATTATAGTATTGTTTCAGAAGTTGAATTGACATTTTGCAATCACTGGCAGTATTTTTTTTTTAAATTTCATTAAAATGTTGGATACTCTTTGAGGAAGCGCTATCTCAGCGCGAAACATATCAGAGGCATATCCCCTGCGCCACCATGCTGTGCACCCCCAATAAAGAATATTTTTTAATTCATTCGCTTTGAAGTCCAGTCACAAAGTGAGACGGGATTATCAACCATGTTAACTTTAGTTGTGGTTTTATCTTTCAGGTAAAAACTAGGGAAGGGAAAATAGACACCTTATTGTACAATATAGTGACCATATCTTTATATTCTGGGACAAGTGTCCAGGGCTGGCCAGCGCTGGAAGATCGGTCGGCCCAACTTTTGCGTCTGGCTGGGAATTGAGTGAGAGAGGGGGATTGCGTAAGAAGAGGAGGAATTGAGAGAGAGGGTGATTAAGTGAGAGAAAGGGATTGAATGAGAGGAGGAGATGTGTGTGTGAGAGAGAGGAGAGGGGTGAGATTGGAGGGCGGATTGAGTGAAAAAGGAGGGCGGATTGAGGGAAAAAGGAGGGTGGGTTGAGTGAGACAGGACAGGTAAAGATTGAGGGGGACGATTTAGTGAGAGATGAGGGGGGAGGATTAAAAGGAGTTGGGGGGATTGAGTGAGAGGAGGGGGGTTAAGTGAGAGACAGGAGCGGGAATTGAGAGAGGGGAAGTTGAATGAGAGGTGGGGGTGTTGAATGACAGGAAGGGTATTGAGTGAGAAGAGGGAGGAGGATTGAGTGAGAGAAGTGGGGTTGAATGAGAAAAGAGGGGGGGATGAGTGAGAGGTGGAGGGAATGTGAGGAGGCCGGGTGAGTGAGTAAGTGAGGAGAGTGGAGAGAAAGAAGGAAAGATACAGAGGGGGGAGAGAGGTAGAGGGGAGAGAGGAGTGGAGGAGAAAGGAGGTGGGATTAGTGAGAGAAGAGGGGGGAGTGAGAGCAAGGAAGGAGGGTTGAGTGAGAGGAGGGGAGGAGGTGGGGAGGAGTGAGTGGAGGGTGAGGAGGAGTGAATGAGAGAGGAGGGGGGAGAGAAAGGTGGGTGTGAGAGAGAAGGGGGGAGAGAAAGGTGGGTAAGTGAAAGAGAAGGGGGAGAGTGACAGAGAGAAGGGGATAAGTTAGAGAGAAAGGGAGTTGAGTGAGAGAGGAGTGGAGTTGAGTGAGAGAGGAGGGAGGAGAGTGAAAGATGAGGGAAGAGAGAGAGTGGAGGGAGGAGAGAGAGAAAGGAGGGGGAGAGTGAGTGAAAGAGAAGGGGAAGGATGAGAGTGAAGAGTGGGGGATTGAGTAAGAGAGGAGGGGTGGTTGAGTAAGAGAGATGATGGGGATTGAGTAAGAGAGGAGGAGGAGAATTGAGAGAGAAGTGGGGGGTTGAGTGAGAGGGGGGAATTGAATGAGAGGAGTGGGGATTTAGAGAGAGGAGGGGATTGAGTGACACAGGAGGAGGGATTGAGTGACACAGGAGGGGCAGTTGAGTGAAAGAAGGGGATATAAAGGAGGGTGAGAGTGAGAATTGGGGGAGGGAAAAGAGGGACTGAGTGAGGGAGAGTGTGGAAGAGTGGGGAGAGAGAGTGAGGAAGGGGATATTGAGCGAGTGGGGGAATTGAGTAACAGGAGGGGGAGAGGGAAACTGATCAAGAGAGGCTGGGGGAGGAAGAAGGGGAAGAGTGAGGGGGAAGAGAAAGAGACGGGGAGAGAGGAAGGAGAGTGATGAGAGAGAGAGAGAAAAGAAAGGGAAGAGAAAGTGTGAAATAGGGGGAAAGAGGAAGAGGGGGAGAGTGATAGAACGCGGGGGAGAGAGATGGGGGAGTACGGGGTGAGAAATACATGGGGGCAGGGAGGGGAAGAGTGGAGTGTGAGAAGGGGTGAGAAATAGAACTAGGGAGAGTCAGAATGAGGGGGGAGTGAGCAAGGAGGTCTGTGAGAAAGAGAGGGGGTTGGGGTGGTGTAAGAGAAAGAGTGAGAGAGTGGGCTTGTAGGTCCGCCAGCACGGGAGGCCCAGGTTGAAACTCTAGTTCTGGGCACGGGAAAGCTGTTGATGATCCTGGGGGAGAAATTAAATAAAATTAGGAGTGAACTGTCCAAGGTTCGATCTGAGACTCTTTGTGGGTCAGATTTGGCCTGTGGGACAGATTTGAAGATCCCTGGCTCTGAGCAGTAATTACCATCATTTTATAATGGTTGCTGCTTAGCTTCATGACATAGACTCCTGGCTCCTGGAACTGGTACATGAGTGAGAAGGAGAGTCTCGAGGACAGCTGTATCTCCTCTGCTAGGGTTCGGAATTTCCCCCAGTCAAATCCAGGGTTAGTGTTGTATAAATTGTTCCTGGAAGAATGCAAAGATTTCAGAAATATTTAGGTCAGCGAGAGTTGTGTACAATACTGTAGCTTGCCTGAGTTCATCACTAGAGGGAGAAAGACATCTATCTGATAATAACAATCATTGGAAAATACTTTTTTTTAACAGCGAACATGCTACAGAGCCTTTGCTCCCTTTGTGAGATAATTCTGTGTGATTTGTTGCATTTTTTGGCATGATAAATTGTACCAGACCTGCTTTGCTAAATTGAAAGCGTTTGTTTTTTAATTGCCGCAAAAATTGTAACGTCTTGCCTAACTTCCAGTAGATAACAGGGACACAATTTGCACAGCCACAAATGCTGGAGGCATTCCTATTGAGAATTATAATGAAGAGAGGTGTGCAGGAGACATTGCCAACAAACAGGGAACCAGCATCCACGACTTAGATATTAGTGAAAAAATTAATTATAGTGAGATCGACAACTCGGTCCCCAATGGGACCTTTATCAAGATAGAAATAAAGTAAATGCCAACCAGTATACAGCCTGCAGCCCAGGCAATAAGCTAAAAATGGCACAAAGTGGACGTCATCCATGATGTCACACGTAGATGCGAACGAGAGTGCACATCTGGTGCGAACAATGAAGAAAAATAAATAAACATGAAAAACAAATATATAGTGAATAAAGCGCAGTAGACACTAAGACATGACAAATACAACCAGCATAGTTATAAATACACAAGAAAATGAACAACACAATTACCAAGGTACTGTAGAAACAGAACATAAATTAAACAATTCACAATGTTATTGACAAATGAAATGTACAAAATAAAATGTAATAATTGCTAAATCATAACACAGAGGAGGCAATAGGAGCAATAAATGTGGAGACACTTATTTCAAAGTCCCCTCACGTGACATATTAACGGGAAAGGCAGATTTGAGAGGATGCCGCCGCGCAATCAGTGGTGGATTTAAAAAACTGCTGTCGTTTGGCACATACAGTACCTGGTGCCACACTCCTACTGCGTGCCTCCCTCCTCCTTCAGCATCAAATGACGCTGTGACATCACATGGTGTTGCATTGCCACGGCCACGTGACGTCAAATAACGTTCCAATGTCACATTGCCATGGCAATGAGAAGGCGTGACGGCATGTTGCCATGGCAATGCAACGCCATGTGATGTCACGGCATCATTTGACGCCGAAGGAGGAGGGTGGCACGCAGGAGAAGGTAACTGTACAGAGGCCCCACGCTCTCCCCTGACAATCAGTAGGGAAGAGAGTGGTATATGAGAAAAAAAGGGAAATTTGCCACCCCAAAATTTTGCCACCTTAGGCTTGGGCCTAATGGGAAATGCGCCATAGCGAGTAATGAATATCGTATGAACAGAACAGAACAGTACGCTAACATTTCTCTTGGAATGAATATGTATGAAGGGAATGCAGAATACAGCGGTATTTGTAACACACAAAGACACCATAATGATAACGCATAATCATACAGGATTTACACTAAGGAAATAAGAAAATGGCAGATATCCTAGAAAACTTGTCTAATTAATAGCTGGCTAATGAATAGATTATTGCCATAAGCCACAGGTTACACAGAGATAACAAAATAGGCACCTGGCAGTGAGCTGCCTGCTCAGGTCTTACCGGAAAGGTCAGAGCATGGATAATACCATTATTTAAAAATAAAATGTTTTACCTCTGTCATTAAAATAGGTTCCAATCTATCCCAACCTCAAATGAAGGACATTTAAAAAACTGTCTGACAACAGCAATATCATTATAAGACTCACTGAAAAAAGCGGCGCGGTTGTGATTCCGAATTATACTGATTATCGAGATGAAATCATGAGAAATCTTACAGGCACTAACTATAAGATGCATGATAAGATGCCTTCCTCTGGATCAATATGTAAGTATAGATAAAGGCTAAAGTATCTGTTGTCTAAATTTAGCATAGGTTGAACTTGATGGACGTAAGTCTTTTTTCAACCTCATATACTATATAACTATGTAACTATGTAACTATGTAACTATGACAGGGACCCCAGAATTGCACAAGATTTATCAAAAAGAAGGGAAGACCGTTACATTTAATTACCCTTTTTTGATTCATCAATTTTTTGATTCATCAATCTTTTTAGATGATTTGTCTCTATAATATAAAGTATAATCTAAAGTGTTCTAGTTAACTAGTGTTCCCCCAAATGGTTTACTTACACATCATACACCGGGTAGTTGTGCTTGGAAGCAATAAATATGAGAATGTCATTAACATTTATACATGTGGTTGGGTTCAGGATGCCTGAAATCTCAAATGATTTGAAGATTCTTTCTTCCCCTGCAAAACAAAATAAAGTATCCTCAGAGGATTCTCCACAGACAGGAGTGTAAGCACAAAAGCATAGACTTACTGTGTCACCAATATATAATAATGTGGGGGTCTGTGTGTACAGGATCTTTGTATCAATAGGAGCGGGAGACAGACCATGAGCTTTCTTCTGCTTTCTCAGACATTGGTACAATAAGTATTAGGGGCCTATGCAGAGTCGTCCGAATACATGCCATTCGGCATGTATTCGGCAGAATTTGCTTCCCGTATGCACAGAGGCTTCCTTGAGTGGCGAAATTTGACATTTTCGCCAGGAGATTTGCTAGGCGGCAGCATCCCGCCAATGTGTTGGCGAGAAGCGTGTTTTTTTTCAATTTCGCCATGTTTCTAGGTTCGGCATATGCAGGAAAGGGCAAAGTGTGGTATTCGGCATGTGTGCTTGAATTCTCAGCGCTGAAGTCGCCAATTGTGCGCGCCAGGAAAAAACGGCAGTAGCCGTCCAGTTCACTGGAAAGTGCTGTCAGTTAGTAAGGGGAAGCGGAGGAGCGGTCACGTGACCGCTCCCATCCAATGGGTCTGCAGCCGGTTCCCTACAGAGCCGTCATTGCCAGACAGAAGGTGGGGTGTGTGTGTGTGATGCCCCGATCGCTGTCTCCCTTCTGCCCTGGTCCCTGCCCCCCTTCTGCTCCGGTCCCTGCCCCCCTTCTGCTCCGGTCCCTGTCTCCTGTGTGTGTGTGTGTGCATTGTGTGCCTTGTGTGTGTGTGTGTTTGCATTGTGTGTGTGTATGTGTATGTGCATGCATGCATGTGTGTGTATGTGTGCATGTGTGTATGCATGTATGCATGTGTGTGTATGCATGTGTGTGTATGCATGTATGCATGTGTGTGTGTGTACTGCTGCCGAGTGCAGGGCTTCACATTGCGATCAGCTGCTGGGCTTGGGGGGAGGGAGGGTCAGTATTGCTGCCGAGTGCAGGGCTTCACATTGCGATCAGCTGCTGGGCTTGGGGGGAGGGGGGGGGGTCAGTAGTGCTGCCGAGTGCAGGGCTTCACATTGCGATCAGCTGCTGGGCTTGGGGGGAGGGCATCACGCTGTCACAAACCTTTGCCTTTGTGTATCAGTGCCTGTAAATGTGTGTATACAGTATCGTGTGTCTATCAGTGTATATTCCTGTGTGTCTGTCTATCACTGTGTATTATTGTGTATCTGTCTGAGTATCAGTATGTATTGCTGTGTGTCTGTCTATCAGTATGTACACTGTCTGTCACTGAATGTCTATGACTGTAGCTAATAAAAATTGTAAGTGTAAAGAGAAGGTTTTTTTTTCAGTATCTGCAGCTTCACAGTGCTTCTACCACTTTAACAGAGAGACGCGCGCTGTTTCTCTGGTATGTAACTATGCAGAAGCCGTCACTAAGACGCTGTGCCAGGAATGTGGTGTTTACTTTAGAAATTTCCCGCCCACTTGAATTGAAGTCTTGCGAGACTCACGAGCGCGACTTTCACCCGCAGTGACTGAAAATATAGCCAGATGTAAGTAGCTCAGTCTGAAATGGCGCGATTAACACTCGCCAATCATACACTTTGAGACTTGATTGACGATTTGTCCTTTCTGAATCAGGCTCAATAAATACGCCACAATGTTGAACTTTTACAAGAATGGCAATTTATTTTGCCGTTCCTCTCTGCATAGGCCCCTTAGTCGGTACAATAGGTACTGTAGAGTTGATGTTTATTAGGTACCTCTACACTGACAGCTAAATAGTTGCATTTGGAGGGTGCTGTATATATAAGACACTGTGCATCAAAGACTTAGGCTTTCACACAGTTTTTGACTAACAAAAGGTCCGAACGAAATGTTGCCAGTTTGCAAAGAAATAGAAAAGTTTGCCTGAAAGTTCACACATTCGTCCCTCACTAATTTAAAGCTATTCAGTGCAGGTACGCATCGTACAGTAACTTCAAAATTATGAAGATACAAAGAGCTCCATACAAAGTAAGAAAAAATATTATTACTATATTATGTATAAGGTTAGTTATTCTTACCTGAGTGGTTAGATAAGGATGAATTGTCTCGGCCAGCAAAAACGGTCTTTATTAATTTCAGGTTGGGGCTGTAAACTCCTAAGAACCCTTGTACTGAAATGAAATTAGATAAAACCTTTTGAGTGTCTAAATGTGGATGGGATTTGTCTCTGAGTTTAAGACCAGAAAAAACAATGGCAGCCATATTCACTCTTCTATTGTAGTGAGTTTTGAGCTAAACATTAGTAAAATAAAGTGATTCAGATGGGTACAGTGGTTGAAGTGCGATAGTACTCGAGATGATGGAGTACCACTACTTTTTTATTTTCATACCCAAAGTACCACTACTTAATTTATTAATAAACTTACAATTTCCCTCTGTTTTAAGGAACCAGGAATATTTTGGAAAGCCGTGCCTCCTTTCCATTTGTACAGCACAAATATTGCTTACACCTTTCAGAAATACAGCCCAAAGAGGTTTGCACCGGCCACTGTTTCATAAATGGAGATGTTTGTAGATCAGACTCAGTACCACTATTGTGTCACTTAAACCACTGGGGCAGTGTGATCACTATTTAGTGTATAGCTCCATTGATCTCTATTTGCTACCTTTACCATTTCAAAATAATGTCTTGAAATGTTTCCTGCCTAAAGCTACATAAATTATTATATAGTCACAGAACTCTTGGCCGCTGACTAAGGCATCATTCTGCATCTTTAAACTATATTACTTAGAGTAGGACATTTCAAGTTTGCTGTGCAGTCATATTGCTAACTGCCACTTTATATCACTTGAGAAAGACCGCATGGTCGAAACATTGTGTTTCTGGCTTCAATACATTAGAGTTTAACAAATCCGTCAGTGCTGTGACATTTCTTCCTTCTTGCGTTCCTGGGTATGCTGCAGGATATCATCCATTCGTAGGAGCACCGGTACCATCGGAAGAGACGCGCAGCGCGGATATCCTAGAAGATTTGCAGGCACTGTCTACAGGGGCATCCACACTGACCTATGTACCTCAGAAGGCGATTGTGAGTCGCGAGTACAGCAGTGACAACTTCAGAGATATCCATACTCTGCAACAGATGTGATCGTCACTCACATTCGGCTGTGTGAGTGTTTAGTTATATTATTTATATGATTATTTCCAACACCCCATCTCAACAGCTTACCTTGTTAGGATGATGTACCACTATTAGACATCTAATACACTTTTCTCATTAGTATATTCTTTTTTCATGTGCGCTCGCTGCTCCAGTATCTTGTGTACATCTACCATTTGAGGATCCAGGGAAGGTTCTCCTACAGCTGAGCAGCAGCGACAGTTTGGGCCAGTATATTTTCTAATACTTTCGGCCTCTCACTGCCGTTCACCCACTATCACATCACTGTAACAATTTGTTTTCACCATATTACAGTGCACATCTAGGTAGCGCCCCAGTGTCCTCACTTTCTAACTGCTCCTACACCTACTCCCTATATATTCTCCCCTAACTGCTTCTACCAGCTCCCTATATCTCTTCCACTAACTGCTCCTATAAAAGCCCCTAGCGCAGGTCTTTATAACTTGTCTGTTCCCCTAACTGCTCCTTTAACTACTTCCTATAACTCCTCCCCTAACTGTTCTTATAAGTCTTCCATGTAACTCCTTCCCTGACTGCTCCTTTACCCACTCCCTATAAATCCTCCCTAAATGTTCCTACTGCATATCTACTCCCTGTAACTCCTCCCATAACCACTCTTCAAGTCTCTCATAGATTCAAGCAAAATAAAATTGATGGAAGGCATTGATACATTTGCACAGAGACACAACAGGAAATTGACTCATAATGTACACCTGCAACATTTAATGCATATCTCTACAAAAATATATTTAATGTGTTCAGGTAATAGATTAATAAAATAAACCAGATCAATAAACATGAAAGGTCAGCATTTTGAAAAAGGGAAATTGGCAGGTGCTGCTAGGTCTAGAAATAAAAATCAATGTGTTTTTTTTTTTGCAGTGCTTTCAATAAATATGTTATTTCATTAAGTGGTACAATTAACTATTAGCCAAAGAGGATGGCAGGATAGGAGAGGAACAGAGCTAAACTATAGTGTGTTGCTAGATGATTTATGAGACGTTAAAACATACCAGTTGATTTAACCACATATACCGAATGGTGACTGTTCTGTTGTGAATTGCAAAGCACTTTATCCATAGGATGGTCAATAGTAAGAGCTCCAGACAGCTCTTGTGCTGTGAAAAGTACCTATAAAAACAGCAATGCAGTATATTAACTCAGACATAATCGAATCAATGGTCTATATTTTTTATGGACCATTTAATTTACTATTTCATGAGAAGCCTATTTTGTAAAACAGATGTATAAACAGTACAACCAATGTATACTGCATTCCACTTCAATCCCCCCCCCCCAAACATCCCAGCACAGCTAGTGAAATTGTCAGGTGACCCAATAGTTAGAAGTTCTTCAATTGCTGGACAATTTTTTTTAATAATAATAATGTAGCCCCCTCTCTGGAACTGAGCCTGTAGATTCATATGCAAAATATAAGTATCTTTAACATTCCATCACTTATACAAAACATCATACACGTATCCTAAACCACATGATCCTTCATATTGACATTACAACAGCCTTTATAAGAGTGTGCTGATATTGATAGAAAGTGAGTATAAAATGTGTTGCACCACCCAGCTCTTTGTATACATCTGAAGAAGTCCTGAAACATTGCTGTAATGTACATATGAAGGATCACATCTGTGCCAATAGGAGGAATAATTTATCTACAGCAATTCTCTAAACAAACTGTGCTGAACATAGATTTTTTGGAAACACCACTAAATGTTATGTATATTCTTAACTGCTTCCCCATACTCTTTTTATATAAAAAGGTAGAGAACCTAGGAATCGATTCACTTGTTTTCCACGTGTTTCCAAACCTGCTTCACTCTCTCCATTGTCATGTCAATGACAAAGCATTGGAAAAACATCTCACCAACTTACTTGGTAAGAGTGTTTACCACTTGATATATCAAACAATCGGATTGGATGATTTAAAGCGTGACCCTCAACCACGTTACACGATGGTGACATGCCCTATATAAGGACTGCACCTTCCCATAACACATCAGTTGCCAGCAGAAAAAGGACATTGAGGATGGGTGTCCATTGATGAAGATAGAAATAAAAACATTAAGGAAATACCATAAGAGGACGATTCTTCAAGCAAATGGGGATCAATGTCTTCAACCAAGATTGAAGATCGTCTATGGATGAAGATGGCATGAGATTGAATTTAGGCCATTCAGCCTTGGATTACGGTAGGTCTCATTTGAGAATGCACGTTGTATTTTTTTATGGGTTATATTTGGACATTTTTGGAATAATTTGTTTGGGTCATTTTTATGGTTAAGCATTGGCCATTGAATATCCTTATGGATTAGTTCCTGGGGGTCAACCTCTTTGGTACCAATGAGTCACCTAGGCTCTCCATGAGAGGACCATGGAATGCTTCACCATCACTCAAGGGATTGATGACCACTACATATATGATCAAATGTATGTTTAAATTATTTTTTGTATGGTACTGTATTTTACAATTTACATATGTTTTATTTGTATCTTTGTCTAATAGGACTATAGATCATTCTTAGAAGGGGTGAAGTTGTTACAGTATGTGTGTTGAGGCGGAATAGACGTAGAGGGGATGAGTGATAAGGGGTAGGAGTGAGTGATTAGGCCCCCTGGAGGGAGGGAAGTTGGTCAATTATTATATTATAATTAGGCTAGTGGTAGGTAAATATTAACTCCTTTGTACCCCTTAGTGCAGGGGCAGCCAAGCTGACTGGGAGTTGGAGACAGAATTTATGAGTGTCATTATCAAAGGGCCACAATAAGCAAAAACTTCTAATTAATACCTGTATACAGTACACTGACACAGAGCATAACCTGACAGTGACAGTGTGTAGTGCCGTCAGGTAATGCTCTATCTTAATGTGTAGTGCCGCCTGACTTCAAACTGTGTCATGGTATGGTGCCATCAGGTTATACTCTGTGTCAGTCTATAGTGTAAAGTATAACTTGACAGCGCTATACACTGACACAGAGGATGTAATCTGCGGGACTACACACTGACACAGGGCATAACCTGACAACACTATACACTAACACAGGGCATAACCTGACAACACTATACACTAGCACAGGGCATAACTTGACACAGAGTACAAGTGGGAGCTGGGGAAGAGGGGATGACACATTGGAAGGGGACAGGAGGGAGTGACACATGGGGTGAGGAAGAGGGGTTGACAAATGGCGATATTGGGCATTGGAGAGCAGATGAAATGACGGGACAGTTGGAGTGACGGGGCAGTTAAAGTGACAGGAGGCAGTTGTTACAATGGGATGAAAGGGGGCAGTGGTGGACACGAGGATGATGGGGCAGTTGGGGTGACTGGAGGGTAAGGGAAGGCAGTAGGGACAAGGGGGGCAGTGGTGTGATTGTCCCTCCAGTCTCCATAGCCAGCACCACGTAGAGATCACAGCAGGCAGGGTATATACACTCTGTACCATGTGCTGCTTGGAAGCCCACCTTTGAATTGCTGGTCCATAGGAGCACAGGGAGGAGATGGTTAGGGGCGCACTCTGGCTTCTTCTCTCCCATGTCTCTATGATCTGCCTGCAGTTTGTGCCATGCTTTATTTTTATTTTTATTCAGGGGCTGCACATGAAGCACTGACAGGCCACATGCAGTTTGCGAGCCCGGGATAGCCACCCCTGCCTTGCCCCTTGCCCATGACTAGCTGGCCACTTGGCCTACAAGGAGTTAATATATTAAAAAGCAGATACAAGTTTATTTAATTGACTTGTATCTGCTATTCTAGGGATGGGAGTATATCATGTTACTTGAAATGAATGTAGCATTATTCAAAATAATGTGATTTACCCCAGCGCTTATGAGCTGAAGTTTGGCTGTAGTTTTTGCGTATAACTATCTTGGTGAATAGTCTTCAGTTGCCTCACTGTTCTCAAGAAGTCTCATTACAAGACATTGTTGAATAATTTAAATTTATTTGCAGATTAGTCACACTAATCTGCAAATAAATGTAAATAGTTGAACAAAGTTTTGTA
Source organism: Ascaphus truei (assembly GCF_040206685.1). Taxonomy (NCBI): domain Eukaryota; kingdom Metazoa; phylum Chordata; class Amphibia; order Anura; family Ascaphidae; genus Ascaphus; species Ascaphus truei. Next base: position 59,523,173 of record NC_134488.1, on the reverse strand, counting down.
ATGAGACTTCTTGAGAACAGTGTGGCAACCGAAGACTTTTCCCTTCTACTGTGACTCTGTGGCAGAAGAGAGATCCCAGCCAACCTTTCAATGCCTGCACCTTACAAAAAACAAACAAATCACTGAAAGAAATTCGGAGTGCAGTAAGATCACACCTTTATCTTCGTGAATAAAGGGTTAACCTCAGGGCAAATAACGCCCGTTCCTGTGTTAGGTAATGTTGCAGTATGTTATTTGCTCTGATTTAATTAAGCTTAGTAAATCTGAGCCAAAGAGTCTATAGGTTTTAGAGCTTACACATAAAGATACAGTACTAGGCATTGCCTTGCTGCCCTAAAGATGAATGTACCTTGTCCCCAGATGGGTCCGTGGCATGAAGCTGAGGGGCTTCTTCACCACACACAATCTGCAGGGTGTGCTTTTGTCTTCTTCTGCATTGAGCATTACATATATTATCAAGTTCTTCTGTCTGGCAAATGCAGAGACCTAAAACCTTGTCATTGCCTTGGTAATGTTCAGGATGTACACAGATCTGCACAAAGACAGATAGATTAGGCAGGGAAGTGATGGTGCCAAGCAAAGCACAATATGATACTCTTTGCCAGAATAAATAAAACCCAGCTAACTTCTGGATGGTTATCAACAATATATTCCAGTCTTCTAACCATCAACAACAAAGTAATATCACTAAGGAGGATATTACTCTGACCAATCCCACTGACATTGCAAATGCATTCAATGATTACTTTGTGTGGTGTACTACTAACTTATTAGCGAAACGCAACCCAAACCACAAACATGAACCTCATTCTGAGAGTGCCACTATATCCCCACCCTCTCTGAACACTGCCCACAATGTGTCCCTGTATCTGAAGATGAGATTACGCAAGCGCTCCTCAAATTAAAACTAAGCAGCCAATGTGGACCTGACACTGCAATCCAAGTTCCTAACACTTGGTGCCCCAGCTATTGCCAAACCGATTGGTTCCCTAGTTAACTCTATTCTGTCTGCAGGCCATATCCCTAAGACCTGGAAAACTGCCAGAGTTGTCCCAGTCTTCAAAGTGGGGACAAAAACACTGTCTCAAACTACAGACCAATCTCTGTACTGCCAATACTATTCAAAGTCATGGAAAAATGTGTTCACTCCCAATTAAGCGATTACTATACCAAGACAAATTTCCCTAGCCAATTCCAATCTGGCTCTCGCCCCAAACTCTCCATGGTAACTACCCTGCCAACATTTTGCAATGAGATCCAGTGTGGAATGGAACTACGACAACTCACTGGTGCAATATTCTTAGATTTTGCAAAGGCTTTTGATACTGTTGACCATGCTATCCTGCTTAACAAACTCCAGTGCTCTGGAATAGGGAAGCATGCTTTAAACTTGTTTCATTCCTACCTATCAGGTAGATCCCAACATGTTTCTATCTCAGGCTCTAACTCCAACCCCTTGGATATCACCTGTGGTGTCCCGCAAGGATCTGTTCTGGGGCCCCTACTCTTCTCGATGTTCATCAATGATCTTCCTACAGCTTGTAAGGGAGCTTCAATACACATATATGCAGATGACACAATCTTATCTGCACACAGCCCTAGCCTCTTCGACCTTCAACACATACTCCAATCTGACTTTTTGAGACATGAAATTTGGATTTTCCAAATCAAACTGTTTTTAAACACGGACAAGACTGTAACAATGGTATTTGGGACAAGGCTATATTTTTAAAGCTTCCAATGACTGAGCTCCAAATCAGAACCAATGCTAATACCACTATAGCTCCTGTTACTAGTTTTAAATACTTGGGCATATGGTTTGAATTCCATTTAACATTTGGGATGCACATTGATACCCTGATATCCAAAAACTAGGTGTACTTTACAGGAACAAATCCTCCATAAGTCTGCTTGTCAGAAAGCGTATCGCACAGCAGATGCTAATTCCAATTATCTACTATGGGTACATAGTACAGGCAGTCCTCGGTTATCCGACACAATGCGTTACTCTAAATGGTGTCATATAGTGAAGCATCGTAAAGCGAATCACATTTTCCCATAGGAACACTTTTTAACTGAAAGGTTCTGTTCCTGAAGGCATTTTTAACACTAAAATACACCAAATATTTTACGCAGGCAATAAGATATGCAGCACACACATAAATTATGATGTAAAGATTCTATTTATTGAATCCAGAACTGTATAATAAAACTGTTAGACATATTTAAGGGCCTAAATAACCACTAAACCTTCACACAGACTGATCTGGATGATTTCCCTGACTGCAGCCTTCTGATTGACATAATGTTGCAACTTTGCAAAGCGTCATAAGAGCGTCGGATAAGTCATTTTGGCGTCGTAAAACCGCCTATAGGGATGCATTGGACAGCGTCGTATAAGCCATTCAACGTAAAATGAAGCGTCGTAGAACGAGGAACTACTGTAAGTTGTGTTGCTTAAAATGAGGATGCTATAGACCAGGCATGGTACACAGGAATAATTTCACAGAAAATCTCAAATCTACATATAAAAAATCTTTACCAAAGATTTCCACTTAACAATATCTTCACCAAGCATTGGACACTGGTTTCCACCTGACAGGTAGTCCTCAATTAAGTGGGATAATGCACCACAAAGACCAGGTCCATCAAACAGCGATGTGGGGTATAGCACCCTGGCCATGCTGTAACCGTTATTGACATTAACAATATGTGCAATTCAGCCTATTCTTCCGGACAATACCTGTAATCTATATCTAGCTATTCCACTGGTGGCCTTAATGGCTGCTGTAGACAGTAGGTAGTGGTAAACCCTGGGTATCCATTTAACATGAATGTAGAAGTCTGAATGGTACACAGATACATCTACTAAAATGGGAGGTGTCCAAGATGCAGGTATGTTCCTATAAATTCCATGGTGAAGTTATAAATGATTCAAAAGTAGAGGCAGCGGGCACTCATATATTGAAGGAAAAATAGCTTTATTGTGTTTACATAATCTAGCGCGTTTCGGTCCCAGCTCCATCACTTGGATGCTGAGGGCCAAAGACCGGTATGTAAGTGAAATTCCTGGACACAGTCATCGACATGCTCGGGTGGATGGACATTATAGATGGATTGTAATGTAGACATTTACCCAAAAAATCTTTGCACCCCCAATTTGAATTTCTGGTTGTGCCCCTGGATGGACATATGTCTTTTTTGAACCTTATCTACTATGTAACTATATAACCATAATCTTACTGCCAGAGACCATGGGCCTATATCACCTTTAATCTGGTGGGAAGCTGTTTATAGGTAATACCATCTAGGACCAAAGTAAACAAATACCAGTGATATGTTTAAGGGGATTTACATCTTGGTGATTTATTTCTCACCTCCCCACCCAAATAAGTATTTTTAAATGATAAAGATATTATGCAAACAGGGTGAGCTGAGACTTGGAAGGGGGTTGATTTCCTCCTTTTGTCTGATGTCACTGTATATTCAACAAGAGATCGCACAGGCAGAACCCCCCTCTCTCCCGTCTCCTTATCTTTATTTGGCTCTCTGACAGAGTGGGCTAAGGGAAAGAAAACACTTGACTCACAAAGACTCCCCCCATTCAGAGGTCCCTAAAAATGTAACTTGTAATTAATTTCCCCCAAAATTAAGCCAATTTGACGGTAACATTCTTTACAAAAACTGTCCAGACATGTACAGCGGGATTGCACCTTTACCTTTTGGAGAGTTTATAGAATGACACGTTACTAAATTATCAAATGTGGTTTCCTGAGGTAGTGGTTATAATGACTAAGGATGAGCACGTTCGCAGGTTTAAAATCTAAACTTCGGATTCAACGTTTGATTCAAATTCAAAGTTGTTCAATTCAAGAATTCCACGTTTGATTTGTACTGCGAGTCAAATTGTGGAAACAAATGTTGACAGTGAATTTTGAGTTAATACCCCAAAAGTCATCTTGGGATGCACTTTTTTTTCCTCATTTTATTTTATTTTTTAAGGTGAGTTTTGTGCGCTTGTTATCTACTTTTTAGCTAAAAAATAGTTTTTTCCCCTCAAATTCACAACCAAAACATCAAAAATGTATATACAGTAACCAAAAGGATAGTTAAAGTTCCTACTCTTAAAAATGACCACTTACCTGATTTGAACAGTAGTCAGACCACTCCTCCTTGGTCAAGCACTTTCCTTCTTGGTTACGAGTAGTCCCATCTCTGCATATATCAAATACCATCTGTACACAGCTGTTTGTGTCATCTGTCAGAAATTGATAGCCAGGAGCACATGGGCATCGACAGTCACTGGGCTGAAAAATAAGCTCATTACTACGAGAGGACCTAAAAGCCAATGGTTATATTTGTTGGTAAACGCACACACAGAGCAGCTTAATGATAAGAACACTGTAATTGAAGTTTGTGAACTCAGTTCAAATCCCAATGTCAGCTCCATGTCACCTTGAGCAAGTAACTTTATCTCTGTGCTTCACACACCAATATTAGATTGTAAGCTCTTTGGCTCAGGGACTCATTGTTCCAGCAAAATTCTATGGACAACGCAACATAAATATTATTCAGAGCTATGTAAAAAAATATATAAATACAGTGTGTGTGGGTGCGGTGTGTGTGTGGTGCGGGAGTGGTGTGTGGGTGGTGCGGGAGTGTAGTGGGTGTGGATGTGTGTTGTATGTGGGTGTGTGTAGTGTACAGTATGCAGCTGTCAGAGGCTTTTTAGTAAACGTTTTATTTGTGTGTATATGGTACGTGCATCTGATGTCTGGAAATGGTGCAAGGATCTAAGGACTGTATGTCACGGGAGACCTGGACTATCACACCAGGGATCAATTCACCAGACAGAACAACAGAGTTGATCGAATTGAATTTATTGTAAAAAGGTATCCATAACTGTTACTGTCATATAACACCCATTCAACCACTGGGATAACTGGGGAATACCAGGTGCAGGGATCTCCCTCAGGAGATTTCCCCTGTTCTTCTCCCACGCAATGTCTTCTGGAATTGGACTCCAGACCTGGCACCACCACTGGAATTGACACTGACATAGAACAACACTTAGGCCTCATCCATAGTGCAAGATACGGAGCAAGCTACTGTACATAGCTCGCGCTACAAACAAACGTGTGTATTCCAAAGCGCATGGCCATAGTGAGTGCGAGCTTGCACGTGCACATGAGATACAAGGATACCAAAAGCAAAGGAGACAAACTTGTTTGCTATTGTAGCGAGACAGGCTGGTCATGTGAGCGGCTAACATCCAATGAAAATTTAGTAAGCTATTCTGGCTGGTGTGACATAGTCCAAAGATGTTAGGCAGCTTTCTGCCCCATTTTAGGTCTGAAAGTGCAGGAATAGTTAAAAATGATCCGTTCCATAGCTTCCCATTAACTCAGGCAGCTGGATGGAAAATCCAGACCACAGATTACAATGGCTCTAGTTCTCCCTCACCTGCTCTTCTAATCACATGCACAGGTATTTAGAGCAGAGAGGTTTTGCATTTCACTCTCTCTCCTTAGAGCCTGGAGGCTGGGGGTATCGCTGCTCCCCTGTTTCCAGTTTCGGGGTGGACGGCCCCTCCAAGTATCACAGTACCAGTGGATTTGCATGGACACTTGGGACCGAGTTCCCACCACGAACAGATAAGACAAAAACAAATGTTTACTGCTGTTGCTGAAAGACTGTGCTGTATCTAAGTGACCCTAAATGAGAAGGCATTGTTTTAAGCTGGGGAACCAGTTTAGTTGGCCAGCAGCTGTTAGAGAGACTGATTCTAATGTGTAGTTAGATCCCTGAAAGGGATAGGATTTTGTTTATAATTTGGTTTCTTTTTACTTGAAATAACAGTGTGGGAAATACTATAACACTGAAATGAGAACTGCTGAATGAAAGTATCTGAGTACCTCTAATCTACACTTGTTAAAGCTGCAGTACCTTACTTGGATGAAAATAAAGCAGACAGAAGCCTGAGTTAAGCAACGTAATACTTTGCATGTTCCTGTTTGTTGTATAATTAACCCTAGAAGACTGTGTCGGGAAGAACCCAGACAGACGTCAGCGCTACAAAAGAGGGGGTGTTTGTCACACTGGATACTGTTCAAATTACTTTTTGTCAGTTGAGCTTGCTGTGAGAATATGGACAACTCAACTATTGAAAATTTGATTTCTGAGGTTTACAAACGTGTACCGTTAATCATACCATGACAGAAATATCTGATAATTTATGGAGAGAAATTTCTGATGTATTGTCCATTACTTGTATATACTGTAATTGTTATTTTAAAAAAAATTGTAGTGTAAAATGCTTATTTCAATTCATCACATTTTATAAAATGTTTTTAACAAGGCCAGTTTTCATGCATGACATAATGTGTATATATATATAGATATATATATATATATATATATATATATCTATATATATATACAGTGTTCGACAAATCACCCAAAGATCTACTCGCCCAACCAAAAAATCTACTCGCCACCTAGTCCCGCCCCCAACCCCGCCCCTAGTCCCGCCCCCAACCCCGCCCCCAACCCCGCTTTAAAATAAAATATATAATTAAAATTAAAATACATTTAATAAATTCCTAGTCAGAACAACATTCGTTTTTGACAAATGTATTTAGTTGTGTGTGTGTGTGTGTGTAAGTGTCGATCTAGAAATAAAAGCCAGGTGTGGATGACTAGTTTCCTGAACCCCTTAACCAGTGTCTGGACGTCCCCGCTTCACAATATCTAAAGCAGCAATCCCACCTGGGATCTTACCTGATCCGCAGTCCCTCAATGTCCAGGTACCCTCATTCCCGCAATGTTATACATTGGAGGGAATGTGTTCCCTACCTGTCTCCTGGGTTAGGGGGGGTTCCGATGTCTCCCGTGTGAAGCTTGAGTCAGATCTGGAAGAAAGCAGTATAGGTTATTTTGGTGTAGTATAGGACAGTTAAGATATATAGGGTAAATAAGATATCCAGATACAGAGAGGGGGAGAGAGAGGAAGAGAGAGAGGAAGAGAGAAAGAGAGAAAGAGAGGAAGAGAGGAAGAGAGAGAGAGAGAGAGAGAGAGAGAGAGGCGGGAAGAGAGAGAGAGAGGAAGAGAGAGGGAGGAAGAGAGGGGGAGAGAGGGAGAGAGGGGGAGAGAGAGGGAGAGAGAGGAAGAGAGGGAGAGAGAGGAAGAGAGGGAGAGAGAGGGAGAGAGAGGAAGAGAGAGAAAGAGAGAGAGGAGAGAGAGAAAGAGAAAAAAGAGACAGAGGAGGGAGAGAGAAAAAGAGACAGAGGAGGGAGAGAGAAAAAGAGACAGAGGAGGGAGAGAGAAAAAGAGACAGAGGAGGGAGAGAGAAAAAGAGACAGAGGAGGGAGAGAGAAAAAGAGACAGAGGAGGGAGAGAGAAAAAGAGACAGAGGAGGGAGAGAGAAAAAGAGACAGAGGAGGGAGAGAGAAAAAGAGACAGAGGAGGGAGAGAGAAAAAGAGACAGAGGAGGGAGAGAGAAAAAGAGAGAGGGAGAGAGAAAAAGAGAAAGGAGAGAGAAGGAGACAGAGGGGGGAGAGAAAGAGAGGGGAGAGAAAGAGACCAGAGAGGGGGGAGACCAGAGAGGGGGGAGACCAGAGAGGGGGGAGACCAGAGAGGGGGGAGACCAGAGAGAGGGGAGACCAGAGAGAGGGGAGACGGGGGAGACCAGAGAGAGGGGGGAGACCAGAGAGAGGGGGGAGACCAGAGAGAGGGGAGACGGGGGAGACTAGAGAGAGGGGAGACCAGAGAGAGGGGAGACCAGAGAGAGGGGAGACCAGAGAGGGGGAGACCAGAGAGAGGGGAGACGGGGGAGACCAGAGAGAGGGGAGACGGGGGGAGACCAGAGAGAGGGGAGATGGGGGGAGACCAGAGAGAGGGGAGATGGGGGGAGACCAGAGAGAGGGGGGCAGGGGTGACTGACCGGGGCAGGGGTGACTGACTGACCGGGGCAGGGGTGACTGACTGATTGGGGGGGGGGGGGAGGTACCTCTGGTGTCACACATACTCCCATACACACATACACATTCTCCTATATATATACATACACACACACACACACACACATACATACATACACACACTCCCACATACATACACACACTCCCACATAAATACACACTCCCACATACATACACACACTCCCACATACATACACACACTCCCACATACATACACACACTCCCACACACATACACACACACACATATATACACACACACAGGCCAGGACAAGCACCACCACGCTCCCCCGCCCATCTCCTGCTCCGCTCCCACATGAGGGGGCTTCCCCCGCTCCCATCACCCGGCGCGCTCTCTGACGCGGGACCGGGGGAAGCGGGGACATGAGGGGGCATCCCCTGCTCCCATCACCCGGCGCGCTCTCTGACGCGGGACCGGGGGGAAGCGGGGACATGAGGGGGCATCCCCCGCTCCCATCACCCGACGCGCTCTCTGACGCGGGACCGGGGGGAAGCGGGGACATGAGGGGGCATCCCCCGCTCCCATCACCCGACGCGCTCTCTGACGCGGGACCGGGGGGAAGCGGGGACATGAGGGGGCATCCCCCGCTCCCATCACCCGACGCGCTCTCTGACGCGGGACCGGGGGGAAGCGGGGGGGGAAGCGGGGACATGAGGGGGCATCCCCCGCTCCCATCACCCGACGCGCTCTCTGACGCGGGACCGGGGGGAAGCGGGGGGGGAAGCGGGGACATGAGGGGGCATCCCCCGCTCCCATCACCCGGCGCGCTCTCTGACGCGGGACCGGGGGGGAAGCGGGGGGGGGGGGGGGGGGGGGGGGGGAAGCGGGGGGGGGGGGGAAGCGGGGGGGGGGGGGGGAAGCGGGGGGGGGGGGGGGGAAGCGGGGACATCCCCCGCTCACATCACCCGCCGCGCTCTCTGACACGGGACCGGGGGGGAAGCGGGGGGGGGGGACCGGGGGGGAAGCGGGGGGGGGGGGGGAACGGGGACATGAGGGGGCATCCCCCGCTCCCATCACCATAACTGCGGGCAGCAGGAGCACCGGGGAGGGGAGGGAGGTGGAGGAAGGCACAGATAATACTTACTGTGTCCTCCATCCTCCATGGGAAAAAAATGGCCGCTCGTTGGGGGCTGGCTCATATAGAGCCTGGCCGCGCGCCCACAAAGCCTGGGAGCGCGCGCCAATCATCTGTCAGGTAGGGGGAGTTTTTTTTTTTTTCAGCCAGCGCGAGCAGGGAAAATTTAAAAAACAAAACACGTGTGCTGCTTGGGCCAATAGTTACTCGCCTGGGGGTTAAATCCACCCGCCCCGGGCGAGTAAATGTATAGGATTGTCGAACACTATATATATATATATATATATATATATATATATATATATATATATATATATATATATATATATATATATATATATATATATATATATATATATATATATATATATATATATATATATATATATATATATATATATATATATATATATATATATATATATATATATATATATATATATATATATATATATATATATATATATATATATATATATATATATATATATATATATATATATATATATTTGCAGAATACTTCTGTAAATTGCATGGCATTATGCAAAAGTATTATTGACAGGTATGGGTAAGGTAATGGCGACTTAACCCTGTCTAAATTAGGCTGCAATAGAAAGGCTCTAGTGGTCTGAGGAATCCAGCAGAGAGCTGGTTAATTATAGCTAGACAGCTCCACCTGGTTAATCAGACAAGGGTAAAAACCTCCTGCTGGGAACAGACCAAAAGGCTCTCTTGAGCACACAGGCATGACTATGTGCTGATATTAAGATACCAGGGGACTGGACCTCTTTTCTTAGACACAGAGGACCCAGAAACATGCCAGAAGCTGGCCCCTCAACAGACACCAACCAGCCTCAGAGACTGCCACAAAGAGCCCCTGCTTACAGGTACCACTTTAAACTTTGGGGTGATAGGTTGCAAGGAGCTTTTCTTCCCAGCCTTGCAGATAGGGACTGGGAAAGTGAGTTAGCCCTTACACAGAGTTAGGCTGTTTGTTTCTTTATACCGGACCAAAAACCAGACACCTTCTGGTTTAAAATCAGACCTACCCTGGGGGCACTTGCCCTGCTGCCCCCCAGGCCAGCCCGCCCATGGCAGTAAGACACTAAGTACGGATATAGGATAAAGTATCTGTCGTCTAAATTTAACATAGGTTGAACTTGATGGAAGTATGTCTTTTTTCAACCTCATCTAATATGCAACTATGTGAATAAAAAGTGTAATTTTGCATACAAATATCGTGATTTTGTAACTTGTGGCTCTATTTTATTGAATGGGAAATCACACAGTAACGGGTTAAAGCTCACACCCAGTGGAAACGATGTACTGTCCGATAATAGATACAATATCTGCAATCTGCTTACTGGTTCCGTTATGTTGATGGTCAACACACAAAACCACATTAGATAATATTGAACAGTGTATTACCTGAAAGACCCGTCCTTCACCGTGGCAAATACATGTGGTCTGACCCTCCTCAGGCTGCATTGCTTCGGAACCACAGGCAAAGCATGCCTTTTGTCCAACCAAGTGGTTAAAGAAGTTCACAGGGCAATCTATGCAGTGGTCTGAAGCTCCTACTTCACCTTCTGATCTGAAGGAGCCTCTTGGGCAAGGGAGAACCAGTTCACCAGCCCCAGAACAAAAATAACCTTTCAAATAAAGAATATATCTTAAAAATGCAATGACCAATAGCCCGGAAAGTTTAATTGGTTCCATAAACAAATTTAACAATGTTAAAGGCAAAGATTTAGCTGCTTAAATGAAAAAAAAAAAACACATTACAAGTTGAATTTATTAGGGTCCTCTGAATGGGGGAGTGTTTGTCAATCAAGTGCTTTCTTTACCCCCCCTGTCATCAGAGAGACAATATTTAGAGACTTTAACAGATTATTTATTGTAAAAATACTTATTTGTGTCAGATTTGGGTAACTGAGCAATCAATCACCCAGATGCACAGATGCAGCGGCCGTTATTGGAACACTTCATGCGGTGTATACCTCGGAATACCCATGTCATGGCGCGGGATTTCTTCCAACCTTCCCGCCTTAAGATGCAAGTGCAGAAAATGGCATTTTAGTGTTAAACAGTGTTAAACACTGAAATTGACACAGTAGCACAGTACTGTACACATTACATTTCACTCATTTCTGCCACGGATACGAAACAGAATCCATGAAATTCAAACAAAGCAACCGCGATAAACACGTGTGCCTGGGGCGATTGGCGGCGTTAATGCCGCGTGGAATATAGCAGAGCACACAAAAACGGTTCTGGGATTTGTTCGAATAACGGCCGCTGCATCTGTGTCATTGATATTAGTTTACTTTTGTCTTAGGAAAAACAGGGGAGGCTAAGGGTAAATAAAGGACCCTTATTTAAAAAAAAAAACGTAATAAAAAAAAGCTGCCAAATGTATGCTTTTGGCATGGTTAGATTTGCTACCTAAACGTTGTACTTTGTATGTATGTATATCTTTATTTACATTGCGCCATTAATGTACATAGCGCTTCACAGCAGTAATATACGTGACAATCAAATAAATAAAATAATACAAATAACACATAAAGGGAAGAAGTGCTTCAGACATAAAAGTGAGTCCCTGCCTCAAAAAGCTTACAATCTAATTGATTGATTTACTGTACAAAGATTTCTTTTCTAGCCAGCTACATTGTATTGAACCCAATGGATTGACCATAGGTGGAAAGGGTAATCAAATTAAAAGGTGCAATTTGATAACTTTTGATTGCACCATATCAGCTAGACTACCGAAGATACTTATTGATTTACATTCTCAAAACTACATTTGAATGTGATGTCCACGTACGATTCAGTTCATATAAAAAAAGTGGTTTTGCTCTATAGAAATGTATAGAAATTCACAGATACCATGTACCATATATAACTAACTTTGACAGTTTAAGTGTCTATATGATGGTAGTCATCATTAAAAAATGTATATAGGTTACCCAATGATAAATATAGGATTAGGTGATTTATTTCACTAGTCTTATAGGGGTGTCAGGATTTGACCATGCCCACAAAAAGATTAAAACATATACTGTATTGACATATTGTTAACAAGATGTTTATGGCTCAACAAATGTGCACTTTAATTGATTAAACTTGACAATGCAGCATGTGCATCACAGCATTTGGTGGGGGACTACAGCTTCATAGCTGATGCTCTGCTGGATGTGGTTTTCTAATAGCTGTTAAGTGAGTCAGGTTTGAGTATGAAATAAATGTTATTTGTATAAAGGATTTCAAACGGCCCAGTCATTGTTCTTGCTGACAAGAAACGTCTATATTTGCTTTTAGAATTATGTTAATAGACATACAGTAAACGTCTCTTTTATGTGTTAGTTGCAAAGGCAACATTCCTCAAAATTGAGTAAAAGTACTGTCACGAACAGGACACCGGTTGGTACTTGACTTGTACAGTATATGTGACAAGGGTTAAGGCCCACAGCTGTCCAACTGATATTGTACATTCTTCACCTCACAAGGTCCCTCAAATGAATAATATCTTTCCTCAATCCGCCACATTTGTCGCGAATGGCACACCTGTGTGCATGTGACTTACAGTGGTGAGAAAAGGTTTTTGAACCCCATTGATAATTATGGAAATTCCAAGATTTTAACTCTTTATCGAAATTTCCCAACTTGTCCCTTCATTTCAGATATACTGTATAGCTTGTTATTTGCCTTTCCTTGCCTAAGTGCTACATAATAGTTATTTATTACCCATATTTTCCATAACCGTAGAATAATCATTACCAGTAATGTTATTCCAATTAAACTCTAAAACTAAACTCTAAATTCTAATTCTTTAACTTTGCCGACAAGATTAGCATTAACCATTTGCTAGGTGATTCAATGTTTTTCCTCTTTCTTTGTCGTTTATCTGATTGTTGAGTTGCTTGTTTATCTATTTATTCCTTGATACCTTAGATCCTCCTTGTTTTTGGTTCAAATTTTTTTAATCTAAATTTCTCTTGTTCCTGGGCTGGGAACGAGGCGATGATCATCTCCCATTTTGAGTCAAATTTGGTTGCTTTATCATTCCCCTCACGATCATATGTGATTTTATCTATTATGATCAACTTCACAAGGAGGGTTCTAATTAGGTCTATATTTGGCACCTCTGTTTCAATCCATTTGATCAGTATTGCTTTCCTGGCTGTCAGGAGAATTATTTCTGTCGCCGGGGCTGCTTTGCTGTTATGACTAGCTTTGATGGACCAGATATCAGTGTTGGCAAATAGCATTGGTAGTGGGTGTTTTTCTCAGGTTACTTTTGTTACATTAGCTATAAATTGTAACACTTGGTCCCAGAATTTCGATACTTTAACACACGACCAAAGGCAAATATGCAAGATTGGCTTTATGTAGTCCACATTTAGGGCATTTAGTGGTGTCCACCGCTGTATTGTTTATCTGTCTAACAAAAGGAATATAAGCCCTATGTAGAATCCAAAATTGCATTTCCCTCCAATTTTCTGAAATAATTATTTTGCAGACTCGCGCGTATCCTGCCACTAGTTCTTCATACACTGAATTTCCTGTATATCTTGCTGCTTGGATCTCAAATTTGTTTTATTGTTTTTTTTCCATATCCTGGTCTCTAATAAGTCTGTATAGATCCGCTAGTGAAGATCTTGTTGTTTTGATTTGTTTGTAATAGTCATCTAGGATATTGGTTTTTAGTACATATTGATCATAGTTTGGGAGTTTCCAGTATTTTAATATATGGGAAGATCTGTGACCTGGGGATATCGTATTTTTGTAGTAGTTCCTGGAATGTCATAAAACTTTAGGTGTATTTGTTTATAATATGATCTAGACATTGGATCCCCTTCTCCCTCCATATATGGAATTTCCTTTGATCTGAACCTGGGGTCAATCTGTGATTAACCGGGATTGGTACAACAAAACAATGTCTAAGGATTTGGGGCTCCACCAATCCACTGTCAGACAAATGGAGACAGCTCAAGGCCAGAGTCACTCTACCCAGGAGCGGTCATCCTACCAAAATCTCTCCAAGAACAAACTGGCATATTATCCAGGAAGTCACAAAAAACCCCAGAGTAAACACCAAGGATCTGCAGGCCACTCTTGCCTTGGCTAATGTTAGTGTTTATGATTCAACTATCAGAAAAAGACTGCACAAGTGTTCATGGAAGGAAAGCCAGGAGGAAACCACTGCTCTCTAAAAAAAAAATTGCTTCCCATCTGAAGTTCGGCAAAGAGCACAGTGATGATCCACAAGACTTCTAGAGCAATGATCTCTGGATATACAAGTCAAAGGTAGAACTATTTAGCCTCATCAAGAAACATAATGTTTGGTGAAAACTAAAACTGTGTTCGAACAAAAGAACATTGTGAGGATTCGGGGATTGCATCCCTTGCGGCGCGGTTCCTCCTCTTTACATAACAGTACTGCAGCGGTGGCTGTCTCCGATCTGCCCCCTGCTGGTGAGCGCACCCCCGCTCAGTCACGCCCCCTCAGTCACGCCGCACCTCCGCTGCGCGCGGCGTGCACGCGTGACGTCGCGCAACGAGCCCCAGCTGCGAGTCAAGATTGCTGTGAGCCCTTATCTCCTGCAGCCTATCCTTTGCATCTGCAGAGGCTCCGCCTCCACTCCGCCCCCTCTCCTACTGGTTCCTGTCTCCTATAAGAAACTTCCTCTTCCTGTCATACCTTGCTGAACATAACCTTGTGTAGCCTTTGCGTGTGCCTGTCTTGTCCAGCCCAGTCTTGTCTTGTTCTCTGCAGTTAACCTCTCGTGTACCAACCTGGCTTTGCATTTGGATTCTCTCTGGCTCCTGACCCCTGGCATACGGATAACAACAACGAGTACCTCTCCAACCCCAGACCACAGGCTTACGGACTCCAACTACGTGTACCTCTCCAACCCACGGACCCCGGCAAGTATTGGATTAACCCTTTCTACATACCCAGCAACGCTACAAACCACCTTCTGGGCTCGCCCCCGCTACTGTGGGTGTGTGGCACAGTCCTTCCCACCTAAGTGCCGGGGTCAGGTCTTGTTTGTGGGCTCGCGCAAGCGTTACAAACATATCACAACCGTCAAGCATAGTGGTGGGAGTGTTATAATTTGGTGCTGCTTTGCTGCCTCCGGACCTGGACAGCTTGCCATCATTGACACAACCATAAATTCTGCATTATATATCAGAAGATTGTAGCGGAGATTATCAGGCCATCCGTCCATAAGCTGAAGCAAAAGTGGGTCATGCAGCAAGACAATGATCCTAAACATTCATGCAGATCTACAAAAGAATGGGTGTAGAAGAAGAAATTACACATTTTAGAATGGCCTAGTCAAAGTCCAGACCTAAACCACATCAAAATGTTCTGGTGGGACCTGAGCTGTACATGCAAGTGAGCACTCAAATGTCACTGAGTTGAAGCAGTTCTTTAAGATGAAATTAGTCAAGACTGATGTGAAAAACTGACCAGCAGTTAAAGGAAACACTTAGTTGAGGTCATTGCTGGTATACTGAAGCTAAAGCTTTACATGGATATTGAATATTTAATCATTTGTGGGTAAATAAATGTTGAAAAAGTATGATGTTTTTGAGTAATTTGTTTGACCAGGTTATCTTTATCTATTATTAGAGCTTAGATTAAGATGTAATAACATTTTCGGTTCGACATATGTGAAATATGTTACAATTCTAAGTGATTCACAAACTTTTTCTCGCCACTGTACTGTATATGTGACAGGTTAATACATACAGCTAACTAACTGACTCACATTTCACCTACTGTATGCTATGTACTCAAATTAGTAATATTTTGCCTCAATCCATCACAATATATATCTTAACTCCACTGCCGCCACCAAAGTGGTTATTAAACTGTACATACAGCGCCTTTGGTCCCTGTTTACTATGTAAATTATGCACTTTACACACACAAATTTGTTGTAGAAAAATCTGGCTGAAAAATGTAATTTACTCTCTACAGTTCATATCAGAGCCTAAACAAACAATAACCTATTAAAGTTAAGATTTAATATACAAAATGACCAGTGCTTATGTTACAGAACAATAGTATAAAATGCATACAGTTTCTTAAAATAATAAGGATAAAATAAAGAATTCCTATACATCACCACAGAACATATAACAGATTCTTTCCAGACAGGTCACTGGAGTATGAAAGATGAAAATTCACATATCTTGTTGACATCAGACACACGTCCGGTAAATTCTCATTCCATGACTCAAATGCACGGTTTATATTCCAAACTTCCTGCATTGAGAACATATGTCCCCCTTCTGGGTGTTCTCAACCTACCCCTTTCAGCAATCTCTCTGGATGACATTTTAAAACTTAGGAAAAAAACCTTTCTTTTTACTTTAAATTTATGCCCACCTCAAAACACACCTGCTTAAATAAGCATATGAGTAGCTCCATGGCTGATAATTAACACCTCAAACATAAACCTTTGCCCCTTGCAGACACACTTACCAGAACACTTTCCTACTGTATCTGTACGTTCTTCCTACCAACCAATTTGACTGTAAGCTCTTCAGAGCAGGGACTCCTTTTCCTAAATGGTACTTTTGTCTTAAGCACTTCTCTCCTTTATGTGTTATTTATATTATTTGTTATTTATATGATTGTCATATGTATTACTGCTGTGAAGCACTATGTACATTAATGGTGTTATATAAAGACAGACAGACAGACAACATACATACATGCATGCATGCATGCATGCATGCATGCATACATACATACATACATACATACATGCCTGATCAGTGGTGTGACTGGCAATAAAAACAATTCTTGTATTTGCAAGTTAAATTAACCTCCGGTGTGCCAGATTGATTAAAATACTTAATACTTTCTGCCATTTCCATGACAAGGACATTTGGACACTCCCTACAGTATATATGAAGAAGAGATGTGTTAGGTTTCATTCGCTCTGTTCACAGTATGACATTGATTAAGACCTCTTCTTGTTCCACTCATGTACTATGAAACAGCTTACAATTCATCTATACTCTTCCAGGAGCAATATGGTTACTAAAACTTATATTGAGAGAAAATAAAAATAAGTAACAGAGATTGGCAAAGCATCACAATTGTAACCTTTGAAGGGGCTTCTGGCAGAAAAGGAGTTTAAAAAGCCACTGTTTGAAGGTACAATTCTAATCAGGACCAGAGTGGATGTGCAATTATGGTGCCTACCTGGCGGACATACAGCGTGGTTATCCCAAGTTGTCGTACAATTGCTGCCATATTTACATCTTGTATTCTGCTGAAGTGACAGTATATTCCCAAAGTGGCAGGATATTGCTAGAAAAATGGATGCGAAAAGGTAAAGCGGAGCCATTTCCACCTGGCATCAAATGGAAACACAGTGCATCCACTGCTGAGGCTCCCACTTAATAATTGATTGCAAGTGAAAGTTTAAACACACCTTTAAAATATTGATGAAGGAAACTTTATATCATAGTATTTTATTTCTGTATCTAACTACTGAGCAGAAATAAATATGATTACTCTCTTCTAGGCTAAATTATTTTAAAATTGAAAGCACAGTAGGATGGACAGTATTTGTTTCTAATGAATCAGCGTTATACTAATTACAAGCAACATTGTAAAGAGCATTTGACTGGATAAACTTACATGCACTTTCCAACTTAAAAGAACATGTTGGTCTCTACTACGGTATGTTTCAAGATTTTTTTATTACTGTAGGTGTAATCACAAATGGATATGAGGACGAAACCACTTTTATTTAGGGGTCTTATTACCTTTGTAATTCATGTAATTGATTCTGGGACTGAAACCTCGATCCTCTTAATACAAGTTTACTTTATTGATTATCAAGTCCACTGGAGTGCCGGTCTCTATGTCCTATGCCTTATAAAAGCCAGGAATGAATAACGGTAACTTCACCAGTAAGCATTTAGGGAACCGGATGGTCCCCAGAGCTGAAATTAGTGCGGATTTACGTTAATCCCAATCCTTAATATAACATTGGGGTTTGCTAGGGTGAATTGGTCCTTTAATATACATTTCTTAAAGCATGAACAAAGTGAAGACATTAGTTTGATATATAAAGTGTCAGTCCCGCTAAGGATCAAAGTGCTCTAATAGTAGTAAACGGTTTAAAAGGTTAAATTAGTGTGATTACCACCTACACCTATCGTTTAATTTAACTCAAGTGAAAAATATGTCCCATAATATTATCTGTATTGCTGCACTACTGCATGTAGTAACAATAGCAAAAAGATGAAGAGTAATACCTGTAGTTCCTTTTATTTGAATATCACCGTATGAATTTGGTTTTAGTAGCACCTACAGATGTAGTTGTCTTAACTTTGCTTGCCTATTTATTTATTTTTTGGTACTATATACAACATTAGCTTTGAATCCAATAGCAACGCATGCCTGAGTACAGCATGCTGAGGTGTCTGTGGTGGAAAATGAGCCTGGCTAAATCTGTACAGTAGCTTAGAAAATGAACACAAGTTTTAAAATGCTAGTTGATTACATTTATAAATTAGGCAATCTGCCTGTCACCTGACAGACATACAATATGTTGCTTTATTCTCCTAATGTAAATAATAGTGATCTTTATCATGTATTATTGTTGAAATTGCAACTTAGGAGGTTATTCTATATTGTCCAAAGTGCCATTCATGTCATTTTTTTGGCAGAAAATCCCCTTTGACTTCAAAGGGAAGTTATGTCTGCCATTTTTGGATGCCCACTCCAGCTACCAGTAAATGTCCCTGTCACAGGCAGAGTCATACTGTACATGACCTCACAGAAGGTGACAGACGAACAGCAGAGAGAGGCAGAACATTGAACATGGCGGCACACAGAGGAAAACCACAAAGTCCATCACTTGAGATGATTTCACTTGATTATTTTATTGATATTTAGACTTTTCTTGATATGCTGAACACAATGTTATTACTTGTACCTTAAATTAAAACATTCAGATTAAAGTGTTTGTCTTCATTGGAATGGATGTGAAAAGTTGAGCTGTATTCAGTCCCAGAGTCCGGTGCATCAAAAAACCACAGTATGAATAACAAAAATTGGACCACAGGAGCGGTGTAAAACACTGTAAAGCAGGAATCAGCAAATCTGTGTGAGTGTGGGCAAGTGATTATGACCATGAGCCTGTCAGTAAAAAAATGCAACTTAACCCTATACAGGGTGAAGTGAGGCCGACACGTGTCACCTGTGAAGGGCTATCAGCGGTACCTAACAACACCACCCCCAAGGGTATGTGCAAGATGCAGAATCCACTGTCATGATGAACAGCGTAACAATAATGTGGATAGTATAGTCGAAATGACTCACGGTCCTCCACAATCCTCAGTCCGAATGGAGGTTCCTGCCAGGCGTGCACCCAAGCTTTAAGTATGTAGCAGGGGGAAGGATCCAAATAGGAAAAAGCCGGTGTACAGCCTGTGCACAACATGTTGACAAAACACCTACGCCATCCCAAACATGTTAGAGAACTTTCAAGCACCACATATTTTTGGATTTGAATCAATAAATATTTTTCTTGGTCACCACGTCCAGCGTTACCTTTTTTGGTTGTGTACCGGCTTTTTCCTGTCTGGGATCCTTCCCCATACTGTGAAACCAATTGAGCTGGCCCTCATGCTTAGATTTACTGTAGATACTGTTACATACAGTACAACATACATATACTGATAGGTGTAGAGAGTGTACAGACTCAGATAGAAGCATAAAGTACACTAGTAAACACAGAGCAAACTGACCCCCTCTACAGCAACACACACAATGTCTGAATCTCCCATGGCAGTCTATCTCCTGTGTCTACCCAAGAATTTGAGAGTTTCCTGGTCTTCTGGGAGACTTGTCTAGTCTGAACCTCAAGGGCACACAAGATCTGTCTCAGCATCTCCCCTCCTGAAATCCCTCTCCTGGCTTCCAATCAAATCCCGCATCTCACACTCCATTTTTCTACTCACTTTTAAAGCTTTACACTCTTCTGCCCCTCCTTACATCACAGCCCTAATTTCTCGCTATGCATCATCCCGACTCTTGCGTTCTGCTCAAGGATGTCTTCTTTCTACGCCCTTTGTATCTAAAGCCCTCTCCCGCCTTAAACCTTTTTCACTGACTGCCCCACACCTCTGGAATGCCCTTCCCCTCAGTACCCAACTAGCACCCTCTCTATCCACCTTTAAAACCCACCTTAAGACACACTTGCTTAAAGAAGCATACGAATAGCACTGTGAACATTCTGAACACATGATACATAAAGCTTGGCCCCCTGCAGAGGCACTTACCAGAACTCCCTCCTACTGTCTCTGTACGTTCTCGCTACCTACCAATTAGATTGTAAGCTCCTCGGGGCAGGGACTCCTCTTCCTTAATGTTATGTTTATGTCTAAAGCACTTATTCCCATGCTCTGTTATTTATATTATCTGTTATTTATTCGATTACCACATGTATTACTACTGTGAAGCGCTATGTACATTAATGGAGCTATATAAATAAAGACATACAATACAATACAATACAACGGAATTTCCTGGGTACCTAGTGGGCCAATTCAACCCTGGATATACTAGAAAATTGGTTACGAAAGAAAAGCATACGTTTCACTTTCCTGTGCAATTCAAATTTCAAATTGAGTGCTATCCACAAAAGCAATTTCACTTGCAAGCAATATTCAGCCTGTATTATTGCAAAATATTCTACATGCACCAATGTCCACTGATATTTATTGGACAAGTATTAAACATTTCTTTAATGTATCACATTTGCTCAACTTTGTTTTTCTATCTCCGTTCCTCTTCGATAGGCTTTAGTCATTGTAATTTTTTGCATCTACAAAAGAAAGATACAGTATTTTTCAATTCAAGCAAAACATTTACTGATATTTATTTGAATTAATTACTAAATTGGGCCATATTATGGTGTTACATCCACAGTATCAATGTGTTATAGTGCTTCTGAAAAAGTCTTGTGGGACTCTAAAAACTTGTATACAATTACTATTGTATTTATCTATAAAGAATACTCAAGTTTACACATCAGTGCAGTCTTGTCCAAAATGAGGTTGTCTTTTGTAATTCAACTATTTGTGGAAACTAGTTTTCTACATGCAAGATGTCCCCTTTTGCTCATTTGCTAGTTATTATTATTACTTATCATCATTCTTAAGAAGAACAGGTAAGAGCACAGAGCAATAGAAACCAGTAAGGATAATACATTTCAGTTCACCTGATAACGTTGTTGATGTGTTTGTTTTCTATGGAAGCTGATTACGGTACATTAGTATGTTGTTACTAAAATGTTTATTTTAATGATCTTAGAGGGAATGTCACATCAGAAGGTACAGATGTGGCCAAAATCCAGTTTACATTCCTGATGATCGCGGATCACCATGGTTCAATTTCCATGGGAATCGCGGTCAAAGAATGAGAACATTGCAGCAAATACTGTAGATTTATTTGCTGTACCTAGGGGGAAAGTAAATTGGTATAAATCTATATCACAGCATGGAATGTTTTTAGAAACAATACAGCTACTAGAAAACTGCAGCCACGGGGTGAAAATAAGGGTGCTAACTCACAATGAGGACCTCCTTCACGTTGAACTTGTGCTCCTACAGTAGCTAGAAATGGGTGAACCTGTCAAAATCCGATCCGCTGATTTTCCGCAGATTTTTCTACTAAAATCCAAAGCACACATTAAAATGCAAAGGCAGATTGGATACTAAAAAATGTGGGTGGATACATCCTATTCTACAGTACCTTGATTTTGTGAAAACTACCATTGAATTTTATATTCAATCCACTTGCAGATTTAGAAAAATCTGTTTTGGACTCTGATGTATGGGTTTTGCAGGAGGGGAAGAGGGACCTAATTTAGTGGCGTCCCCTCAAACCTCCCTCCAAACAACACATGGAGATACAGCTGAACTCAAAAAGGAGTACATCTTTGATACCTGGGAGATATACATATGAGATATGAAAAGTATATTTAAATGACTCACCCCACACTTCCTAAAAGGATTTCCAAAAGAACTATATTGACGAGCATAAGGCACCTTGTGAGGAAGGGAGTACTGGTATGAGGCACAACAGGATCAGAACCCACAACCTCTGCTTTTCTGGGTAGGAGCTCTAGCAGGGAACTAGTAGTATGTTGGGTTGCCCCACTGTCACAGCATTCATTTGAGCTCTATGCACCTGCAGCTAATTCTGGCTATTAGCATAGATCACTGGTATCTCAGGTGTGCTCATTTTTGTGCTTAAAACACAATTAGCTAGCAACCATGAAGTGGTCTGCTTTTAAAGGAAGCTAGAAGAGTGTCCACAAGTATAAGCTACAGATGTGAGCAGTAGAGCTAACCTCTTCCAAGTCTCACGTCATCATTTTTACAAGCTTACTTTAAGCATGTGAACTGCTCGCCTTGTGACCCTATGCAAGTCACATGTAATAGGGTCTCCATGTCTGTGGCATCAAAGTAGATTGTAAGCTCTTTGGGAAAGCATTCCATGTGCCCTCAAAGATTCTGTGTACATCATTTGCCTGAAAAATGTCTGTAAGATGTCCTGTGGCCTAGCACTGCATAATACGTCCACTTCAGCCCCATGCTCAGAGAATGTACAGTATCAATGAATTTGGTTTTGTAATGCTAATATAAGGCTCCCATTTAATATGCTGTAAAGCCATCTTCCCTGTGCCTGAGAAGATTGTAGTCCCATTGTTCTGAATGGAGCTGAACTCTTCTTCAATAGCCTATTGAAAAAGGAGCCTCTGGCATTGTTTTCTGTGATGACAGCACAGAGAATATTGACTATATAGCTATCCAAATGCTAACAAATATTACATATAAGCAAACGATGAACCTTACACACTAAGACATCATACCGTTTTTTCTGTGAGTTGGACACCTGAGAGTAGCTGTGATGATCAATCTTGCTGATGTACTGTAGGAAATATTCTTCTTCCATCATTTGAAGCATGGTACACAATGTATCATTCTTTCAGAATAACAGACATACATAATGAATCAGTCTATTGATCAGATGCTAAAGATTTTAGGGTTATTTAAATATGAGTAAATCAATTTAGGTTCCATCATAGCAATCACTGTCAAATCACTGAAAATTGCAGCTACTGATACTGTAAAATACACACAAGCCTATTTATTGCGAGTGTGGGCAATAATGGGATATCGGCCCATATTTACTAGGCAATCCCATGCCATATAATCACTTCGGGCACAGGAAGACCCCATAAGGTGTTTTCCAATGTCAGAAGTGTCTTACGGAATAACACAGTTTAGTAAATATGGGCCATATCCCAGAGGAATCCTAGGTAGGTGAATGTTACACTATAAGGAAGGTGGGTTGTCCTAAAAATTATGTATAAGGAGATACTGATGCAGCGACCGTTATTCGAACACTTAACGCGTCATGTACATCGGAATCCCGATTTGAAACCGTGGAATGAATTCCAGCCTTCCCGCACTAAAATGCGAGCGCAGCAAGTGCAAAAAAACTAATTTTAGTGTTCTGGCTATTAAAAACATGAAATTGACACAGTAGCACAGTAGCACTGTACTGTACACATTACAATTCATCCATTTTATTGCAAACGAAGAAACAGAATCCATGAAATTCAAACAAAACATCCGCGATAAGCGCGGGTGCCTGGGGCGATTGGCCACGTTCATGCCGCATGGGGAACAGCAGAGAACTCAAAATCGGCGCCGAGATGTGTTCGAATAACGGCCGCTGCATCAGTACGTACAGTGTCAACATGACATCCTTTGCTACAGTCTATAATGCAGTACAAATGTATTTGTAGGTGAGTATGCTCTGGGTCAAATGTATAACCATTTAAATACTGTACCATCTGAAGCTGGCTTTCTGCTAGCAAAGATAAACACAACCTCAAACATTTAGGGGCCTATTCTATAAGCCTTCATAACCCACTTATCGAGGCCTTTTCCCCCAAAATGCCTAATGCTATTCTGTAAGCCTCGATAAGTGGGCGAAAAAAGCATAAATCGCCCATTTTTGCAGCCGTCAAAAAGAAATCGCCAGATGATAAGTGCCTTAGTTTATCGAGGCAAATTGCTGCACTAGAAGGGCGAGTTTCTCCCAAAATCCTGAGGCTGGGGCGAACCTGCAGACAAGGACGTGGGAAAAAAAATGAATTTTTCTTGCATCGGATTGATGCCGGGAGTCTCTGGAGCTGATACCCATTAATATCAGCATGGAGGCCCCCGGCATGAATCTCATGCAATAAAAATGCATTTACAGGCAACTTCATAACATTAGCGGCTCACCGCTAAGGCAATGATGGAGTTAACTACCAGTGCCATGTTTATTGAGGGTAGCGGGGTTGGTGAAGGTGGTTTTTGACTCTTGGTGGGTGTTTAGGCCTTGCGGGGGGGTTGCGGGTGGAGTTAACCTCTTCATTAACGTAGCGGTTAATACTGCTAAGGCATTGAAGGGGTTAACCCCTCCCGCTACCACCCAGTAGGTCTAAATATCCATCTTTGGGGCTACTACCTAGTTCACGCAATCCTTGTACCCACAAGAAACAAAAATACACACAACAGCCCTACTACCCACCTTCTCTAACTCCAACAACCCCTCCACCCCCAACACATACAGTACAGTAATGGGCAAAATAACTTATCCATTCAAAATCAAACATTAGTCAGCCAGCATAAATAAAGTACACACAATAGAAAATATAGCTCACAGTCAGGAGAGTGGGTCAAAAATAGTGTGAGAAATAATTGCTTTATTGGTCCATTAAAAACGGAGGTATAACAGACCTCCTACGCGTTTCGTGCACGTTGCACTTTATCAAGGATATCAAGTGATAAAGTGTGACGCATTTTTAATGGACAAATAAAGCAATTATTTTTTACACCATTTTTGACCCACTCTCCTGGCTGTGCTCTATATTTTCTATTTTGCTGACTTCTACTCCATCATTAGAAACACACTTTACCAAGGGCACTGGACGGAGGCATTTTGTAATATGTGAGTACATTTATATCTTAACAACTCGTGGTTTAATTGGACTATCCCAATGAGGTGTTGAAGAGTGGGTTCATGCCCCCTTGCTCTTCTGCTTCAGGGTCTATTTGTCTCTTTTAAGGACTCCATATCACCTGGGAGTTAGTTTTGATCTACCTTTCATTATTAGCAGCCTCATATCCTGTATTTTTGATTATGCATTCAATTGGAATATATATATTATATGGATCCGCCGCTTGAGCGCGTATACCACTTAAACTTTTTCCAGCATAAATAAAGTAAATACAAAACTTTCTACTTACCCCTGCCATCATGAAGGGCATCCTCATCAGCATACTGCATGTCCATCTCCTCCGTAGCCAGCACGAGTACATACAAAAATACAATCTAATGGGCCCTAACCCCTTAATCACTGTAGTGATTAATAACTGCTATAGTAATTAAGGGGTTCAATCTCATCCCTCGCTACCCACCTGGGAGGCCTAACCACCCCCCCGGACCCACTATATCCACCCTGTACCAATTCATTGGCACCGTGCTTTTTCATACCCATATAATATGGGCATGATAAGCCACTATAGCACTCAATGGTCAACCTATTACAAATCATTAAGGCCAAATATACACAAGAATAAAATAAATACACAAGCACCTAAACACCCCAACAATAAAAGAATTAAAAAGCCTAATAGTACACATGAATCAAAATGATCTATCACCAAAACAGCAGAACAGTACAAATTATGTTATTTCAAAACATACGAATTAAATTAAATAAACACCTATCCATCCAATTCAAGAAATAAAAGCACTAGCCAACAAATCAATTAAATAAATAAAACCAGTAGCCAACCAATCAATTAAATAAAAAAAGCACAAGCCAACAAAACAATTAATTCATTTAAACCACTAGCCAACAAAACAATGAATTAATTTAAAATGGTAACAAATCCTAAAATGTACTAAAAACAAGCCATCCAAATTCAAAACAACTTTATCAAATCAATAAACAGAAATAGAAAAAATCCCAATCAATACAAAACAAGCATTTGCCAAAAAAAAGCATTGCCTGTCACTGTATTTATCAGTACCCGGCACAGTTATTACATTATCAGTCAATGGGCAATCACAAACATTAAAATAAATAAATACAATAAAAAAACCTAAAAAAGACATTTACATACATTCAATATTTTACTTACCTTTAGATGTCTTCACCTTCCGAATAATTGCATGTCTGCAAGCTCTCGACCCGCGACGTCATCACCTAAAATCCGTCTCCATCCTCAACAGTGTCAGGTAAAAAAAAATCTTCTCTCTTTGATCTTCTTTATCCTTCTTCTATCTTCATCTGTCATTATTGTCTTCTTTTCTTTAATCTTTTCTTTCAATCCAAAACCCCATGGTAAATTCACCAATGGTAGTTGTCTCGTCGTCTTCTTGAGCTCAAATCAGACGGAACAGGCCTTATATAGGGCCTGTGATGTCACATTTTAGGGTCAGATGGTACAGCTCCAATACGATTGGATGCTGTATCATGTTCCCGCCTCTTTTTTAAGGATGTGACGTCATCTCCAAGGGAGGCAAATCACATCCTTAAAAATACGTCTCATATCACATGGTATTACAGACAATGGGATCGAAGACAAACCCATTGGTTCATGTACCATGTGATATGTTAAATTAGTTTAAAGGATGTGACAAATGTGGTTTTAAGGATGTGACGTACCGCTCTTGGAGATGAGGTTACATCCATAAAAAAGAAAAGAAAAAAGAGGCGGGCAATTGATACAGCGTCCAATCAGATTGTACCATCTTTGTATTTGATTGTACCATCTGACCCTAAAATGTGACGTCACAGGCCCTATATACTGTAGGACCAGTTCCATCTCATTTTAGCTCAAGAAGACGAGACAACTTCCGTTGGTGGATTTACCATGGGGTTTTGGATTGAAAGGAAGAAGATTAACGAAAAGAAGAAAATAATGGCGGATGAAGATAGAAGAAGGAGAAAGAAGATCAAAGAAAGAAGATTTTTTTTATCTGATGCTGTTCTTCAAGGAGGAGGGAGACGGATTGTAGGTGATGACGTCGCGTGTCGAGAGCTTGCAGATACGTCGGGATTCGGAAGGTGAAGACATCTAAAGGTAAGCAAAATATTGAATGAATATTGAGCGCTTGAATTTAACATTTTGCTAAGGCTTACGCTTCCGCACGCTTGCGGAAGCATAAGCGAGCTCCTGTTAAAGCCGCTCTCATTGCGGCTGCAGGGGCTCACTGGTAAGCACCAGCGCGCCAAAGCACGGGTCAGTTTAGGCGCTGACCATGCCCGAGGCCTTATGTTTTGAAATAACATAATTTGTACTGTTTTGCTGATAGATCATTTTTATTCATGAGTACAGTATTATTAGGCTTTCAAATTCTTTTATTGTTGGGGTGTATTTATTTTATTCTTGTCTATTTTTTACCTTAATAAATTGTATTAGGTTGACCATTGAGTGCTACAGTATAGTGGCTTATCGTAATAATAACAATAATTGTTTGTTCTTGTATATCACTGCTAGTTTTACATAGCGCTTCACAGAGACAATTTGCAGAAACAGTCCCTGCCCCATGGAACTTACAATCTATGTTTTTTGGTGCGTGAGGCACAGGGAGGTAAAGTGACTTGCCGAAGGTCACAAGGAGCTGACACCGGGAATTTAACCAGGTTCCCCTGCTCCAAACTCAGTGCCAGTCAGTGTCTTTACTCACTGAGCCACTCCTTCTCCCCTTCTCCTTCATGCCCATATTATATCGGTATGATATACAGTATCACTGTGCCAATCAATGGGTACAGGGTGGGTATAGTGGGTCCGGGGTGGGTGGTTAGGCCTCCCTGGTGGGTAGCGGGGGACGGGGGTCAACCCCTTAATTACTTTAGATGTTATTAATCACTAATGTGATTAAAGGGTTAAGAGCCATTAGATTGTATTTTTTTTATGTAGTCTTGCTGGCTACGGAGGAGATGGACCTGCAGTGTGCTGATGAGGACGCCCTTCATGATGGCAGGGGTAAGTAAAAAGTTTTGTATTTACTTTATTTATGCTGGAAAAAGTTTAAGTGGTATACGCGCTCAAGCGCAGGATCCATAATATAATAGCGCCGGTATCTCCTATGCACTGTCACGTGATCGGGACATTTCAATGCATTAGAGATACGGGGCCTGTATCTCGTGAAGTAGGGGGTCCCCGGACCTGAAACCAACGCGATTCTGCTCTGGAGCCCCCCTGCTACAATACACTATTAATAAAAATTTTATGTTAAAATATTTTTTTTGCCGGCAAGATTTTTGCAGAGAGAGGCGGCTCTCTCGGCAGCAAGTATAACTCGCCAGGTGAGCCCTTTTCGGAGGGCAAGTCCTCTCGGCGCCGGCAACTCGCCATGTTTGGAACTGTTGCTATCACTGGTATTCTGGCCTTTTTGCATACCGTGATAGCAACGCTGCCAAAAAAGGGACTTTACTGCAGGAGGCCCTACTGTAAATCTTTCTCTCTAAATTGTTCACTGATAAAAGCAGAGCAGAAATGATTCAAAGAACATTGATTCATTGATGCAACATGAAACTGATGCAATCTAATATATTCCCATATAGTAGATTCAGATAGTAGGATAGAATAATTTGGGGTTTATGGGCATACTGTATATTCATCCCTATTAAGTGTAATTGTAACAGACTTTGGGAATTACATGTCCTTTCTTTTTCAACTACTGTATTTTTCCAGAAGGGCTGAATCAGAATGTATTTACAAATAGGAAGGATTATTGTATTGTACAGTAATTTAATTGACATTTAAGAAGACCTAAAAATAGAATACTTAATTGCAAATATCTATAATATCTGTACCATATCTTTTTGTAATAAACAAGTTTAAAAGTGAGTTTCAGGGTGAAAAACGATGTAGCTGTCTGAGCAACAGCAATAAAAATGACCAGAGGCAGACAGGGGTCAGTCCAGGACCCCAATTTGCAGAGCTCTATGTCTATTCTATTGTAAAAGTCCCTTAAGCATGAATCACACTAGATAAAAGACACTACAGCATGTTGCTCACAAGGAGTAGCGTAATAATGAAAGCATTTCCCTCTAAGCGGGTAAACCTATTAAAATCCCAATACCAGCTCTCCCTGTGACCATGGGCTTCAACTTTCTTGATCTTCCTGTCTTCCTGATCTTATGGGGATAAACCAACACTAGATTGTAAGCTCTTTAGGGTAGGGACTCTGTGTGCCTATGAACATTTTATGTGCCCCACTGCATACTGTACATGGTCAGCAGTGTACTGTACAGTATTATTATAGTTTACCTTATTTAAAGTATCTTGCATGTTTGGGTAGAGAGTTTGAAAGAAGGAGACCATTTCTGTGTTGTTCTCTGCGTTTGCTAAATGGAAGGAGGTTTGACCAGACTTAGGTTCCTAAAACAAAAGACAGATGGGTACTGTATCATTAAAAGTTACATTCCTGTCTACTCTGATTTGAAGTTGCGGACCCACTTACAACCATAGTGAACTAATGAAAGAGGTCAGCTGAATAGGGTTCTAGATGTGTTCTATATATTTTTTTGTAATCACTCAAGTAATTGTATTTTTAAATCATTTGTGAAAATCCCAAACTGGGTAAGCATAGTGGAGGGTGACTGGCTGCCCATCTTATTTGCTCCAATTCCTCATATGTTAATCAGATTTATGGAGGCCTATTCAATTTCTAAGGATGAGTTAGAAAAGGGAATAATTGTAAGAAAGGGATGTCAGACACTAGGGCAGTAAAATCCATGCTAAACGTAATTTAGATTTGTTGTAAGTGATATTGTATTCATGGCCGTGACATTTTTAAGGGGTCACATCTGGTGATGGATGGCTTTTTACCATCATTTGACACTTAAAATTATTTTTCAATATTGTTTAGTTAATTTGTAAACACACGTTGCGCTGAGAATTGGGAGGGGTTTGATTTCCTCTGACTGCTTCCATTTTGTATGATTTCTCTCTGTGTTCAACAAGAGTTTACACAAGCAGGGACCCTCCCCTCACCCTTTATTTACCCTCTGATAAGGAGAAGGATAAAGAAAACACTTAGGGGCCTATTCTAGTAGCATTCATTAAAGAAATAAATCGCTGGGCTGGTTACACCGCTAGCTTTTTAGCGTTGTTATCACGGTATCAGAAAGCATCAAATACCTGCGACAGCAAAATGCCTAGAAGTGGCGAGGAGCCAGCGACGTGATGTTCGTCTCTCCAAAGGGCTCACCCAGCGATCTGCAGCGATCTGGGCCAGCTGCATAGAGAGCAGCACAGAGAGAGCCGTCTCTCCCTGCGCATATCTCACCAGCGATCTGCAGCGATCTGGGCCAGCTGCATAGAGAGCAGCACAGAGAGAGCCGTCTCTCCCTGCGCATATCTCACCAGCGATCTGCAGCGATCTGGGCCAGCTGCATAGAGAGCAGCACAGAGAGAGCCGTCTCTCCCTGCGCATATCTCACCAGCGATCTGCAGCGATCTGGGCCAGCTGCATAGAGAGCAGCACAGAGAGAGCCGTCTCTCCCTGCGCTTATCTCACCAGCGATCGCAGGCTTTAAATATAAATGTAAATACTAGTGTGCGTGAGCAGAGGGTCTCTGGAGCAGAACCGTGTTGATTTCAGGTCCAGGGAGCCCCCTGCTACCCGAGATACAGGCCCCGTTATGGAGTGCCGCTATCTCCAATGCATTTAAATGTCTCGCGTCACGTGACCGTGGGATATAAATGCAGAGCAGATACCGGCACACCATAATGGGGCCTGTATCTCGGGAAGCAGGGGGTCCCCGGAACTGAAATCAATACGGTTTTGCTCCGGAGAGCACTTGCTCACGCACACTAGTATTACATTTTTTTTTATTAAAACAGCGTCATTACCTTAGTGGCTAGTCGCTAAGGCAATGAAGCGGTTCAACCTCAATAGCCTGTTTATTGGGACAGAGTGGGTGGATAAAGGGGGTAGTAGTCCCAGGGTGGGTGGGAAATGCTATGGTAATGAAGGGGTTTATCAGTCCAGCTACCCCCGGAATGCCAAAACACCCACTATCCCCTTCACCAAATCCCTCTACCCCCAATAAAATAAAACACAACAACCCTACTGCTCACCTCCTCTACCCCCGACAACCTCCCCAACATCTACAGTACAGTAATGGGCAAAATTACTATTATCCAGATATGGAAAATAGCTCATTTGACCATTCAAAATCAAACATTAGCCAGCCAGCATAAATAAAGTAAATAAAACTTTCTACTTACCCCTGCCATGATGAAGGGTGGCCTCATCACCATACTCCATGTCCATGTCCTCCCATTGGCAGCAAGAGTACAAGAAGAAATACAATCTAATGGCCCCTAACCCCTTAATCAACTTAGCGGTTAATAACCGCTGTAGTAAATAAGGGGTAAAACCACCCTCCACCGCTACCCACCCCAGGACCACTATACCAACCCTCTACCCATTACTTGGCACAGTGGTACATCATACCCATATAATATGGGCATGATAAGCCACTATAACACTCAATGGTCACCTTAATAAAAATCATTAAGGCCCAAAATACACAATAATAAAAGAAATATACAAGCACCTAAACACTCCAACAATAAAAGAACTAAAAAGCCTAATACTACATATGAGTAAAATTTATCTATCACCAAACCAGCAAAATAATTACGATTATGTTATTCCAAATCATAAGAATACAATTAAATAAACACCTAACCAACCAATTCAATCAATAAAAGCCTTGGCCAACAAATCAATTAAATAAATAAAAGCAAGTTTATTGATTTGTTGGCTAGTGCTTTTATTTATTTGTTTAATTGACTTGTTAGCTAGTGCTTTTATTTATTGCATTGGTTAGATAGGTGTTTATTTAATTGTATTTTTATGTTTTGGAATAACATAATTTTAATTATTTTGCGGTTTTAGTGATAGATACATTTTATTCATATGTACTATTAGGCTTTTTAGTTCTTTTATTGTTGGGGTGTTTAGGTGCTTGTGTATTTCTTTTATTATTGTGTATTTTTGGCCTTAATGATTTTGATTAGGTTGACCATTGAGTGCTATAATGGCTTATCATGCCCATATTATATGGGTATGATGAACCACTTTGCCAATCAATGGGTAGAGGGTGGGTATAGTTGTCCCCGGGGGGTGGTTAGGCTTCCTGGATGGGTAGCGGTGGAGGGTGGGTTTACCCCTTAATTACTACTGCGATTATTAACCGATAAGGTGATTGAGGTGTTAGGGGTCATTAGATTGTAATTTTTCTTCTACTCTTGCTACCAACGGAGGACATGGACACAGAGTATGGTGATGAGGACGCCCTTCACCATGGCAGGGGTAAGTAGAAAGTTTTATTTACTTTATTTATTCTGGCTTGCTAATGTTTGATTTTATAATGGGCAAATACATTATTATCCATATGTGGATAATAGTAATTTTGCCCATTATTGTACTGCATGTGTTGGGGGGGGGGAGGGTGGTTGATGAGGATAGAGGAGGTGGGTATTAGTGTTGTTGTATTTTTGAATGTTTATTGTTGGGTAGCGAGGATGGGTGAAGTTGGTATTTGGCCCTTGGTGGGTGTTTATATCAACCGGGTGGGTAGCGGGAGGGGTTTACCCCTTCATTACCGTAGCGGTATTAACCGCAAAGGCAATGAAGGGGTTAACTCCATCCACAACACTCTCGCAAGGCCTAAACACCCACCAATGGCCAAATACCACCTTCACCCACTCCCACTACCCACAATAAACATGGCACTGGTAGTTAACCCCTGCATCATCATAACGGTTAGCCGCTAAGGTAATGAAGTTGCCTGTAAATGCATTGTTATTGCTTTGGATTCATACTGGGTGTCTCCAGTGGTGATATTAATGGGTATCAGCTCTGGAGACTCCCGGCATCAATCCGATGCAGGAAAAAAAACATTATTTTCAAAGTCCCTCTCTCACCGCCGCCTTTGAAGCTTCTTCCTAGCTTCACGCCATCTTTTCCTGGTGTGAGGATTTTGGGAGAAACTCATCATTCTAGAGCCGTGATTAGCCTCGATAAGATAATCGAGGCTACTAGAATTGCACGAATTTCAAAACCTGCCGATAAGTGGCTTATCGACACTTAACCGGCGATGTGTTTAGGACGACAGCAAAAAATGTCAATTCCTGCCTTTATCGCCCACTTATTGAGGCTTTCTGAATAGCAGTAGGCATTTTGGCTGAAAAGGCCTCGATAAGTGGGTTATCGAGGCTACTAGAACAGGCCCCTTGGGTCAGCTTCCGCAGAAGGGTGCAAAGATTTAGCATGTCTCGTTTCCAAGAATGGGAGTCAAGGCGTCAAGTTTAGCACCGTTTTCGGGATCTGGGCCAAAATGCAAAATGTAATTAATTTCCTTAGAAACAAAAGAAGGAACATATTTGATTTCAGCAAGGTTCTTTTTTTGTTTACAGCAGCAGGCCATGTTTCTTTTAAATAGCTTTGAAACAGGGGTTCCCTGGAGCTGAACCACATTCATTACTTAGTCCGAGATTATAGTGGGAGGCTGCATGTGCGTGACATCATTCGCGGGGTGCGCACACGTGAAACCTGCACTGTAGGTGCTGGAGACGTTGGGAGGTGACAGAGGGATGGTGGAGGCATGGCCAGGGACATCACACGAGCGGTTCACCATTATTACCAGGACATACTTTAAAGCGAGAGGTAACTCTCAATGTATTACTTCCTGGTAAAACATTCTACAAATAAATAAATAAATTAGCTTAACCTCTCCATGTGACGCTGACGTCTCACGGCCGTCGCGTATCAAAACAAAATCTTTTGTAGTCTCAAAATTTGGTCTCCTCGTCGTTGGACCTGCACAGTTGCGGTCACGCGCACTATGGGCAACAGGTACTTTAGGTATTTGTTTTGGTGCCGCACAATGTCGCACTCACCATCACCACCACTATAATTATGGTCTTACCTTGGAAGGGGATGTCATTATATGTGCTCAGTTTAAATATCTCGTGTCATGTGGGCCAATTTCTTTCGGTCTGCAGGACATGGAACATTAAAACCACCATTATGTTAGCCCCAACTAGCCCAGCCTTTGCTGCTACCGGCACCCCGTTCCGAGGTAAGTATTTCAGGGTGGAGGGGGTCCCCGGAGCTGAAATTAATGCAGTTCATCTCTGTGGACCCCCTGCTTTAAACCTATTAAAGATACAAAAACAACAAAAATGTGTCACAGGAGTGCTGATTTAAGGAAGCTAATTAGATCGCAACAGTGAAAGCTAGTATATGACAATAAAGAAAATACTTTTTCATACCCTTGTTAGTGGGTCTGCACCCATTTTTAACAAGAAGCTGATCCCTTCTAACAATCTCTCCTTCCTTAAATTCAGACATTGTTTCACATCACTGATGAGGTCTCTTTTTTTAAGCTCCTTTGCGGTAGCATTATGACTCAGAACCGCGCAGTGCAATGCAGTCAACCCTGAAAAACACGGTATTGCAATGTCATCATTTTTAAAAATAATATCTACGATACAGAAGAGGTACAATACTACAACTAATGATGTACAAAGCTTTCTACGAGTAAGTCATGAACATTTGTGCAAAATTGAGACAAAAGTTGCACAGTTTGTGCAAAGGTGAAACGTGTGCAAAGTAAAAGTTAAACACATGATGTATTTCTAATTTTTTGTCCTAATTGAATTATTGCAGTATTATGAAAGTTATCCAAAATCTGGAAAAAAGCAGTAAGTTTAGCAAAATTCACTGTATTAAGAAATTTAGTGACAAGAACAAATTCTCTCCAAGATATAGGCTTTTGATGTTTTTTTTTTTAAAGATGCAAATGCTCTCAACATGTGCAATGGTTTTGTCCATCTGCAACTACAACAAATATGTATCTATTGAAGATGCAGCTCCGCTCATATATAGTAGAGATACAATAAGGGGAAACCACTCAATTAGCACCCGGATAGGAGAATTTACTAAAGTCTCCCGGCTGCAGAACTGGGGCAAACCTAGTGCCCCCCCCCCCTCCAAAAAAATGGCACCAGGTTAAACTATGAAAAGGATACTCTTTAAAAATTGCATTTTTTCTTTTGATAATCTGGTGCGCTATTTTTGCTTTAGTTTTACCCAATTTTGCAGTCGGGAGACTTCAGTAAATAATCCGTTGCAATGTCAACTCTCACTGATTTTCTGTGAGCCCCACTGATTTGGGGGCCCTATGTACTTATAAGATTTTATTTGACTTTTTTAAATTTATTATTATTATTATTATTATTTTTGTTGATGTATCCCTCATGTTGAATACTTGATTGAAACAATCATATGTTGCTAGCTTCTCCGGCACTCAAGGAGTTACAATTTTTTTTTGTAATTGTCTTACCATTGTTGTCAAATGCCTCTACTTGAATATCCATTCCATTCTCCTGGCACTTTTTCAGAACCTGAAAAACACGTTACAGATAGCGTATTAGGATGTTCAGTATGTATGCATTTCCTTATCTAATGATCTGCTTCCCGTAGAAGTGCTTCAAGTGCTTTCCCACAGTGGACTAAACTAAATGAATGATAGTGGTATGTTAAATACAGATGTGGCAACGATTATTGCTCCAGCTGGTGCGTTATGGTGGAATACTCTGTGATATTCTGCTTTATCACAGCTACTTCAACCTATAAACTTTGTGATATGTTCTACCTTATAAATCTGTATGCTGTGTTTTGAGCAATGAAGTCTGCTACATCTGTACTGTATGTTAATTCACTTTTGAAAAGTTTATTCTGGAATGGTTTGTAAACATTGTAATTAGGGCTGTTCTTCTATTATGCCTGCCTTATCCTGGCCCCTTACTTAAATGTATTTGTCACGGGAGACCAGGTTATTTACACCTTTTTACCAGGATCATTCATTGAGCAAAACAATGTAATTAAATAATTGTAGTTTATTCGGCATAAATTCGCTTACACACGATACACAAAATACAGACAAAAAGACACATATACTTTGGGACTGCACGAATTACCACAGCACATCGCGCTATATATGCGCTACTGACAGCTGACCAACCTTCGCCAAAAGTGTGTGTGATTTTTCCCTGTGAAATACCGCAACAGCCAGCAGCTTTACTGCCGTGTGGATATACTTTAACCTACTCAATACAGCTTGAATCGTGTCCTTAACTGCCTCTAATATTATTGTTCTACACACCGCTAAACACTAGCATAGCCCCATTCTGGCGCATGCGCATTTTGCACCCCTTAGGGTATTACTAGAGCATCCAATAGCTCCGTCTGTGACGCAGGCGCAGTTCGTACCATACGAGGATTTTTGGCGTGTGGCCTCCTGGTATTTAAACATTGGATAATGAAAAACATCAATGTCCTTTACTACCATTAAACTTAGCACAATATACCAAGTGTTTTATGTGCCCGCCACCTACCTCTGAACTAGTCGCCGAGAACAGACAGGATAGAGCCCAGCTTCGGCGCATGCGCAGCCCATGTCCACGAGAATATCTCAGGGACATACTGAGTACCGCGTACGACGCATGCGCGGTCCACACACTCCGTGGGTATGCTATATGGACCCAGTGTGAATGCTTATTGAGTTACCGAGGGAAGCAGAATTGTTGACATAACATTGCCCTCTCTACAAAGCTACATTAGGAGCACTAATACCTATATGTCTATAAATGTATATGTGACAGGTTTAATACATAATCAGGGTCACTAAGCAGCACCTCGGTCTACAGGCAATATTCGAACCAATAAAATACAAAATTCAAGATCTTGGAGAATCAGCCCCTGTTTCAGCACACTGATTATTTGACAAACTGTCCTATATAAAAACACAGTTCAAGGTGTATGTTATCCCTGTGCATAGACACAGCTGTCCAAATACAAATTACCTTGATCACATACCCCATTATCTACTCTACACACCTAGTAGAGACCAAGGGGAATTATCATAAGTGATCGTACCGTGTATGTTAACATATTATCTGATCACATATACTTACCTTTACCACGGAACATGTGAGTTGAAGGACAATAGGTACCCTGTGTAGTTACGATACTACATTGACCAGAGCCCAAGAGCTCAGCGAGACGCTTGGCGGAGCAGTATAGACGTCACTGTCTATCTTTTATTTAAGTATATGGAACTGCACTATATACTGTTTTAATTACACATTTACATAGTTATTTAATAAAGTTTACTCTTTTTACTACATCCACCCCTGACCGTCTATACTATAAAGGTCTGCGGTGCGCCTGCAAGGGGATCCTTCAGTGTACCTTCTTTGGTACACATCCTTTTCTAGCCCAGAACATACCCAGCACATACCCAGAATGTAACCCGGCTAGTTTACGGCAAATGTTAGAATAAACGTTGCCTCTACTGTAGGCTCCACCAGGTCTCGCATAACAAGTGGCATTTCGGAGGACTACCATTGATCTCAAGCCCTGGTACTCTGTCTTTCCCTGCTGACCAAATTCTATTTACACCTCTGGGCATCCTCTGGTTGCTTTGAACTCCGATGTCCAGCAGACTTACCGGGCCTATGAGTTAGCTCGGGCAGCCTGTTTGGACATCGGTTCTGAATGTAAAAAAACATTACATTATATTTTAATACACTTCTGAGTCTCTTGGTACAGGTGACAGCAAAGGAAAAATATCGTAGTTTTATTTCTATCTGCCTTATTCCCCACACACTTTCCTTTGGACTCAGTTTGGACTCTCAGAGTCCACCCTCAACCTTATATACGGTTGGGGCACCAACAAATCTTAAACTGGTTGTGGGTTATCTTGGCACTGGCTGGGGTACCCCCCTTTACCCTCAGTTACAGGAATACATGTTTTATCCCTGTGCCTCATTCTCCTTTCTGGGCTATGCTGAAGTAGGGTACCCCATTGGTGAGTCGCACTTGCGTTTTCAAGGGGAGGTATTGCTGGGACAATGTGCCTACATGTATCCGAGAATCAGGCATGATTACCGGGTACATATAAGGGGGAACCGACAATTCCGGACCCCAACATCCTAGGCACAGTCTATCAACGGTTCCTCTGCAAAACCCCCCTGGAAAATCATACCCTAGCAATCCCTGCTTGATTGCATGCCCGGAAAGGAAAAAAACACAAAAAATACTTTCAATACATACAGTATAACACAGCGATATAATGTTACTGGGTCCAAGCGCTGACTCTCTGGGACCCTTATACATGGATCAGGAGTAACCAAAACGGGCTTGACCTTTATGAGAGAGCCTGGTTACCCCCTCCCGTAACAGTATTTATACCATTTATATAGCGCCCTTATCCGTATATAGTATGATGTATTATAAATGATACACACACAGGAAGGAGACATTTGTCAATCTGATTACATTATCATGCTGTAAAAAGAAAATAAAAGAAAGATTTTCTTGTTTTTTCATTAAGGATTTACTGTTAATTATGAAATGCTTCTACTTGTTGATTTTTTTAAAACATCAACACTACAATTTGACCTATTAAATACACCATGATGAGCTCACATTGCTCCCAGCAGGGATGTCCTTTTAACTTCAAAGATGGCCTAATGAACAGCTAAACACCAGTTGCTTGTACCCTTTGCTAAACTGAGATGCAGTATGGTGGCGTTGTTGGTTGATGGAATTTGGGAGGACTAGCTACTGATGAATTCCTTCGCTGTTATATTGGTAGGATCACTGCTATAAATGCTTTAGGATTCCTATTCAATATGCTAGGATACCTCTTCATAGTGCTGGAGAATTTAAATGAATGGGAAAAAGATCATCTCCAGTATGGGTAAGGCGTCTCTACATTGTAATAAAGGGGCAATATAAAAGGGGAGATGAGCTTTCAATTGGTGTATAGATATGAAAAATGTGAGTGTGGTTACATGTAGGGGCAAATGGTTTGTTGGTATAAGTACATATATGTGCAAAGAGCCTTCACTTACTGTATACAGATGAGGAAAGTTATCCCAGAAATGTACAATGAATTTTTAAAGCAGCAAAATATGCCCCCAAGTACTATTTGTGTGTGTATGTGAGACCTACCATAGACTAAGGAGGAAGAGACATTGGAATAGGCTTTGCTTGGGAGTTTGTAATGGATAGGTCTGAAAGAGGGGAAGATAGAGAAGGAGGAACAGTGAGACAGGTGAAGAGTGAGAGAGCTACGGAGGGCAGGGGGAAGCTGGTAGAGTCGTCGACATGGGGGAAGTAACCATTTCCCCTGCTCAACAGCCCAATGCTGAAGTGGAGACTCTAGTCCTGGGCCCCTGAAAAGCTGTCCGCTACCCTGCACACACAGGCTCTCAGACAACCGTTTTGGATAAGAACATAGGTATTTAGTAATATGAATAGACAGTTATTAGTATGATTCAAAATATCAGTATATTTACCTCCACAGTCTTCACATATCCATTTTCTGCACACAGGTGAAGTGGGGTTTTTCCTAAGCTGTCCCTCTCGTTAACATTGGCTCCAAAAGCTAAAAGATCTTTAAGTATCAAATGCTGGTTCCTCCCAGCAGCCAAATGTAGTGCGGTCTATAGAGAAAGGGGACCCACAAAACTCTTCAGAAAGATGGAAAAACACAGACATCCAAGTATAAGGTCTCTTTGGGAACACCTAGCACTGCCTGATTTTACAAATGTTTCAGTTCATATTCAGAGTGAGCACGTTCCCTGCTTCGGTTCTCTTTTCCCAAAATCTCGATTTGCTTGGTTCTGGTTTTGTTTTTGACCAAATTATGGAAACAAACTCAAAACAAGAACGGAAATGCTAATAGCATAATAAAGTACGTGCGATGCTTAAAATAAGTAGAAACAAAAAATGGCAGAGAGCACTACTACTATATATATTTATAGAATTCCAGATATAAAGGGAAATATATAGGGATCCCTTACATCCGCACAAAATATATATTAATGGTTTCTCCGCACTCAAAAAGTCAATAAGTAATAAAAAGTTGTAATCACATTTTTTTAACATATATATATATATATATATATATATATATATATATATATATATATATATATATAAATATTACTGTATGTTCATTTGCATGTCTTAGACAGGTCTGCAACCCTGTCTTTCCCCATTGTCACCCAGCATACAGCACTTCCACTGCAGCAAGGGATTCTGGGAAATAACATGCAAATGAGCACTCAGTGCCACCTTTTGTCTCAAGCTCGTATTACACAAGCCAATCCTCAAGGCAATGCATGCTGTTTTAAACACAGCTTTTAAACAGAGGCTGGGATGAGATGCAAAGCCATTAGACCTACTCACATACATGTTTCAACCTTGATGGGTATCATCAGTGTGAGGCTGGTCTTAATGGCTAGCAGGTTTGAGACTAGACTAGGTAATCACCACTGTCATTAAGGTTATGGTGGGTAAAAAAAGTGACAAAAACCCTCCACAGTAAAGCGTAAAGCAACTGTAAATATTACTGTATGTTCATTTGCATGTCTTAGACAGGTCTGCAACCCTGTCTTTCCCCATTGTCACCCAGCATACAGCACTTCCACTGCAGCAAGGGATTCTGGGAAATAACATGCAAATGAGCACTCAGTGCCACCTTTTGTCTCAAGCTCGTATTACACAAGCCAATCCTCAAGCCAATGCATGCTGTTTTAAACACAGCTTTTAAACAGAGGCTGGGATGAGATGCAAAGCCATTAGACCTACTCACATACATGTTTCAACCTTGATGGGTATCATCAGTGTGAGGCTGGTCTTAATGGCTAGCAGGTTTGAGACTAGACTAGGTAATCACCACTGTCATTAAGGTTATGGTGGGTAAAAAAAGTGACAAAAACCCTCCACAGTAAAGCGTAAAGCAACTGTAAATATTACTGTATGTTCATTTGCATGTCTTAGACAGGTCTGCAACCCTGTCTTTCCCCATTGTCACCCAGCATACAGCACTTCCACTGCAGCAAGGGATTCTGGGAAATAACATGCAAATGAGCACTCAGTGCCACCTTTTGTCTCAAGCTCGTATTACACAAGC
Organism: Ascaphus truei; assembly: GCF_040206685.1. Classification (NCBI taxonomy): domain Eukaryota; kingdom Metazoa; phylum Chordata; class Amphibia; order Anura; family Ascaphidae; genus Ascaphus; species Ascaphus truei. The sequence goes on along the minus strand of NC_134488.1, from coordinate 59,481,959 downwards.
CAATCCTCAAGCCAATGCATGCTGTTTTAAACACAGCTTTTAAACAGAGGCTATATATATATATATATATATATAGACAAGAAACATACAGCGCAGATCTTAACAATATGTTTAAGCTGAGGATAATATACACACCACCTATTAAGCCAATACAATCTTTAAATGAGGTACATACCCTGGAATACAACTATCCCTACAAACTGCAGCCAGATTAGGTCTGCGGCTCCACAATCGCCGCCTTGAAGATTTGCAGAAGAGTGACCTAGGCACAGTGAAAAGCAGAGCTTTGCAAAACAACTCGGATAAAAGATCCATCCATAGAGACAAGTGGCTTCCTAAGACCTTCCGTGACTGCTGCAGCCGCCGCTGAGTTCCCGTGGACAAGTACTCGTAAGATCCAGGGGCCAAGGAGAGGAGCTGCAGTAGCTGTGTTCGTGAGTCCCATAGAGGATTACATGCTTTGAAAAAACCTACCTGTGTAAGCGCATCTCTTACCATCTTATAGTCTGTTAATAACCAGATATACTGCCCTATGATTCTTTTTTGTGTTTCTTCTCTTCCCTGTCTTATTTGCGCTTAGGTCACTCTTCTGCATATATATATATATATATACACATTTCATATTTTGGTACGATATGTAATTTTCAGTAAAAAAAAAGTCAATATATATAAATGGATACAAATATCTAAAGTAAAGATTTCTTTCTCCTATTTTTTGCTTATAGATATTTGTATCCGTTCGCTTAAAATAAGTAGAAGATCATAAATACAACTAGAAAGCTATGATTTAAGGAATAATAATGTAACTGAAAAACTTACTGCTCCGGTAGCTTTTATTCGAAGTAATCACCGGCTTGTATCTGGCATGTTCCTGGAATGCCACGCTGTTCACCCGGAGCATGCCGGGCTCACAGCCAGGGTCATGCCCGGCTGACGCGCGGTTGATGTGTTTATTGATAATGGTTCGGATTTTAATAGGCTGCAATGCTTCGCGTGTCCGCCAGATGGCATAAATTCATGAATTGTAATGCGCCGAATCAGTAATGTGTCGACTTGCAGGTGTTTCGTTTAAAAAAAGATACCATACCACAGTGTGCTATTGTAACTTGGCCTTGGCCTTGAGACTGAAGGAAGAGGTTGCAAAAATGTATCAATTTAGCTTTTCATATTAAAGAAAGACAAAGACCAGTTTCAGTTACAGTATTCTCCAGAGACCCACCCGCCATGAGTGTTCAAGTGCAGCCTGCTTCCCATAAACCTGACAGAAGTTACGCATATTTGATATGGGCCGAGATTAATGCAACAGATGATAAGATGGCAACAGTTGCTCAAATTTACCAGTATTTTATCGAAAAGTATGACTTTTACAAATTTTCGCCAACTCCTCATACGTGGGAGCGTGCAATAAGGAAAAGGTTATGTAGTGACCCCTGTTTTCACGTATTGAGCCCCACTTCGTTGGAGGGTATTGGTGTGTGTCACCGGATTTTTTCCGGTATCTATCTATGATCATGGAGGCGGCAAAAGGCAAAGGGTCGTGTTAAAACCAACTAAGAAGCGACAGTCGCTGCCAAGCAATGCACCAGCACCAGCACCAGCACCGGCTTCCAATGACGGTCCCACTGTCAGTGACAACCCTGAGCCTGAGGCTGAGCTGGATTTGGCGTGCAGTTTTGATGAAGCTTGCATGTACCTAAGCGATTTCCAGCCTCACCTGCTGACTACAGGTGGACTAGTCCTGCTGCCAACTATCGACGTGGATAATGAAGAAAGCTGGACTGGCAGTGGACCGGCGCCGGTGCAAGCTGAATGGGAAATTCAATGGTGAGTACTGTCTTGTTGCCGTATTATTTTGGTGGGGCTAGCTGGGTACTACTTTAGGGGGCTGACCATTACTGTACTGTACATTAAAACTTTTCTTTTTGTTTTTTCTCAGAAAAGAAAACGGCTAATGGGGGGATTTCGATGGATAATATTGTACTGTATGCTGATGTTTTCCGGCCATACAGTATACTGTGTAATAAACCCGAATAAATAAAACGACGCAGTTATTCTAAATGTTCAGTATTGTGTCATTATTTGTCTTCCACAGTATACTGTACAGTGGTATACAGTGCCTAACATCTATGGGCAAAAAGAATTTTGTTCCTAGGTGCCCTAGAACAGAAGTTCCCACGCCAATTGCCCGTGAACTTGACCGCGGCCCTAAGTAAGTCCTACGCCAATTGCGCGAATATAATGTAAAATAACCCGTTCTGTGGGTCTGAGCGGGTTGAAATTTACCTGGTCCTCATGCGGGAGGACCCTTGCCATAGTGGCAAAATATCAGCCTTCCAAGACCCCCGGAACCGGAGGTACAAAAAGACAGTTTAAAAGCACATTACCAAAGTGGCTTTTTTTCTGCCATGCAAGTCAATGGCAGAAACCTGAACTTTAACATCACCCTGACTCCGTTCTGTTGCCACGAGAGGGTCGCAATTTGCCATGCAATCCTGCTGCAACTAGGACTACATGGTCACCGAATATGAGCCCTCTAGGTCGAACAGAACCGAAGTTGTGGGTTCCAGGTTTCTGCTCATTCTGACTTAGCCGGTTCAAAGCTTTCTCCGCCATTGCGCTCAATGGTAGGACCCTCCTCGCCGGCGTGACCATTTCTCACCGCCATTACTGCTCGGACCCTGTTTGGGTCAAGTGAGGGGGTTCCTAACATCTAGGGGCAAAATTTTATTTCTAGGCGCCCTAGAACAGAAGTACCCATGCAAATTGACCTAGTTCCCACGCCAATTGCCGTAGTTCCTACGCCAATTGCGCGACCAGCCAGTTAAAAAACAGTGCAGCAAGCCTCTACAGTGCATTTGTTACACTAGCAAAGGAGAAAATGGAAACAATGTGAGGCATTTCAACATGGTCTTTTATTGGTGGAGTCAGTACAAAAACATTTATTTACAAATACTGTACAATGTCGAAACATTTAAAGTGCACAGCAATTCTAACCATCCATACACAATAATACATTCTGCAGCCTTTATTAAATTCTTCTGCCTGCCACAAAACATTTTTGGTGCATGGGGCACAGGGAGTTAAAGTGACTTGCTTTTTATGTACTGTATTTGGGGGTTGTCTTTGGGGGTTTATTCATCAAATTATTATGATGAACTGCCTTTTGAAATATCACTGCTGTTAACTATTTCAGCAACACACCTCCAGAGTTTTTAATCCCTCCCTAGCCAAGCATATTGCCATTGTGTTCTTAATCCGCCCATAGCCGAGCTACAAACACAGTACGCCTGCGTCTAATCACACCATCCCCCTCCCGCAACCCTTAGAGGCCTGTTGTTTGAACGGTAATGCTGTGGAAAAAACCCTGTCGAATTTGAAAAGAAAATCTGATGTGCACAGCACTGTGAGAATTGTGAGTACACTGAGACAGTATTTCATCAGGGTGTGAAAATATTTGTCAGTCACTATGGTTTACAGTCACATGTTTTTAATACAATACAGTACATTCTTTAATACCTTTAAAATAAAAATATATAAATCCTGTATCCTTGTCTTTGGGGGTTTATTCATCAAATTATTATGATGAACTGCCTTTTGAAATTACACTGCTGTTAACTATTTCAGCCACACACCTCCAGAGTTTTTAATCCCTCCCTAGCCAAGCGTCAATCGGCTAAGTCACCCTAGCCTACAGTACCATCCCCCTCTCTCCACTGGGTCGTTGATCTGCTGCATATTGCCATTGTGTTCTTAATCCGCCCATAGCCGAGCTACAAACACTCAGCATGCCTGCTTCTAACCCTTAGAGGCCTGTTGTTTGAACGGTAATGCTTTGGAAAACCTTTGGTTTCCATTTGCTCCTTTGTCAGTGTAACAAATGTACTGTAGAGGCTTGCTGCACTGTTTTTTAACTGGCTGGTCGCGCAATTGGCGTAGGAACTACGGCAATTGGCGTGGTAACTAGGTCAATTGGCATGGGAACTTCTGTTCTAGGGCGCCTAGAAATAAAATTCATTTTGCCCCTAGATGTTAGGAACCCCCTCACTTGACCCCAACAGGGTCCGAGCAGTAATGGCAACAGAACGGAGTCAGGGTGATGTTAAAGTTTAGGTTTCTGCCATTGACTTGCATGGCAGAAAAAAAGCCACTTTGGTAATGTGCTTTTAAACTGTCTTTTTGTACCTCCGGTTTCGGGGGTCTTGGAAGGCTGATATTTTGCCACTATGGACTTACAGTATATACAGGATTTATATATTTTTATTTTAAAGGTATTAAAGAATGTACTGTATTGTATTAAAAACATGTGACTGTAAACCATAGTGACTGACAAATATTTTCACACCCTGATGAAATACTGTCTCAGTGTACTCACAATTCTCACAGTGCTGTGCACATCAGATTTACATTTCAAATTCGACAGGGTTTTTTCCACAGCATTACCGTTCAAACAACAGGCCTCTAAGGGTTGCGGGAGGGGGATGGTGTGATTAGACGCAGGCGTACTGTGTTTGTAGCTCGGCTATGGGCGGATTAAGAACACAATGGCAATATGCTTGGCTAGGGAGGGATTAAAAACTCTGGAGGTGTGTTGCTGAAATAGTTAACAGCAGTGATATTTCAAAAGGCAGTTCATCATAATAATTTGATGAATAAACCCCCAAAGACAACCCCCAAATACAGTACATAAAAAGCAAGTCACTTTAACTCCCTGTGCCCCATGCACCAAAAATGTTTTGTGGCAGGCAGAAGAATTTAATAAAGGCTGCAGAATGTATTATTGTGTATGGATGGTTAGAATTGCTGTGCACTTTAAATGTTTCAACATTGTACAGTATTTGTAAATAAATGTTTTTGTACTGACTCCACCAATAAAAGACCATGTTGAAATGCCTCACATTGTTTCCATTTGCACCTTTGCCAGTGTAACAAATGTACTGTAGAGGCTTGCTGCACTGTTTTTTAACTGGCTGGTCGCGCAATTGGCGTAGGAACTACGGCAATTGGCGTGGGAACTAGGTCAATTGGCGTGGGAACTTCTGTTCTAGGGCGCCTAGAAATAAAATTAATTTTGCCCCTAGATGTTAGGAACCCCCTCACTTGACCCCAACAGGGTCCGAGCAGTAATGGCGACGAGAAAGGGTCACGCCAGCGAGGAGGGTCCTACCATTGAGCGCAATGGCGGAGAAAGCTTTGAACCGGCTAAGTCAGAATGAGCAGAAATCTGGAACCCACAACTTCGGTTCTGTTCGACCTAGAGGGCTCATATTCGGTGACCATGTAGTCCTAGTTGCGGCAGGATTGCATGGCAAATTGCGACCCTCTCGTGGCAACAGAACGGAGTCAGGGTGATGTTAAATTTCAGGTTTCTGCCATTGACTTGCATGGCAGAAAAAAAGCCACTTTGATAATGTGCTTTTAAACTGTCTTTTTGTACCTCCGGTTCCGGGGGTCTTGGAAGGCTGATATTTTGCCACTATGGCAAGGGTCCTCCCGCATGAGGACCAGGTAAATTTCAACCCGCTCAGACCCACAGAACGGGTTATTTTACATTATATTCGCGCATGTGGCGTGGGAACTACTTAGGGCCACGGTCAAGTTCACGGACAATTGGCGTGGGAACTTCTGTTCTAGGGCACCTAGGAACAAAATTCTTTTTGCCCATAGATGTTAGGCACTGTATGCCACTGTACAGTATACTGTGGAAGACAAATAATGACACGATACTGAACATTTAGAATAAATGCATAGTTTTATTTATTCGGGTTTATTACACAGTATACTGTACGGCCGGAAAACATCAGCATACAGTACAATATTATCCATCGAAATCCCCCCAGTAGCCGTTTTCTGAGAAAAAACAAAAAGAAAAGTTTTAATGTACAGTAATGGTCAGCCCCCTAAAGAAGTACCCAGCCAGCCCCACCAAAATAATACGGCAACAAGACAGTACTCACCATAGAATTAAAATTCATTTTCCCCCAGATGTTAGGAACCCCCTCACTTCACCCCAACAGGGTCCGAGCATGTACAGTACAGTACTGTACTTTAAAATAACATTAAATATGCAATTTTACTATTACTGCGCGCGCACGCACAGACTGTGTACTGTAGGTTGAACCGCGAAGGTATTAGACTTCAGAGACAACAGCTCGCAAACGCCCCCATGCGTTTTTACACGGAATTGCAGTATTGCAGCCAGCGGGGAAAAAATGCTTAAATCACGGGCGCGAAATAACGCAATATACTCCGGGAGAAAACGATACTAAACCGCACATCACCGGGATATTCCGAAATTCGCGGAACTAGCCAACTTCGAATAAAGTTGGTCGCCACTGTATAGTAATGATATAAAGAGATGACGAAAAACACATGGAGATGGGCACTAGAACGAGTGTTCGTTTTTGAGGTTTTGGTTCTAAAAATCTTAAGGGTTTTGTATTTTGTTTTGGAATGTAAGGTTCTGTTTTCCCACACCTGGTTTGGCTATCTCTAGTACATATAACTTCTATAAACAGGATAAAAATCAGTTAGTGCGAGTGATTGAAGTATTAGATGTTATGAATGGTGGAAAAATGACTTAAAAACAAGTAGCACTATGCCTGATTTAAAACAATTATAAATGTATTAAACATTGAGGCAATGCTCTTTCAACATTATTTTGGAAATAGTTATGTAACTGTGTTTCCCCCACCCAATGGGAGATTCCCCTGTTACCAGGTGTATGGTGCATGCTACCTGTTGGCTCACAGAATGCTGAGTTGTCCGCCGATGGTTGTGGGGACTGCAGGATAGGCTTCTGGGGTAAATACCGACATTAACTCTATGGTACACAGTGCCTCCATCTGCCGTAAGCTCCAGATGTATGGAGGCAATCTCCTTCGGTAAAAACGGTTACCTCTCCCCCCAGTAAGATCACACAGGCAGGAGGTATATTCAAGTGGAACCAGTTTTATTCTTCTGTACACTCACAGTATCAAGGCAGTCCCTGCCCAATACAGTCACTGTTCCGGTCTCCCAACTTAGGATGGTCCCTGGACCTTCACTACAGGTTAAGGGCCCCCGCAGCAGTTCCTGCTCTTCCCTAGCCCTCTAGTAGGACCAGGGGAAATGTGATCACTCACTCTCCCCCTTAGGGAAGAGGACCAGGCCCTGCCAGTGCCCAGCAGTCCTGTGTGATACCATGTCTCTCTCACAGTAGAATCACACAAATGAATTTGGGGTTGCAACTCCCTTAAGTACAGTAGGGCGAAGGTATTAGGTCTCAACCCAGAATTGGGCAGAACACAGACATAGCCCCACCTCCTCCCCTGTCACTCAAGGAAGCTGCTTGTGTGGGGAAAACCCATGATTGGTACTGGCACTGCCTGCTCTTACCAGGACTTGCATGCTACTGAGGGTAGATTAGTAGCCACACCAGGCATGGCTACATTCTCCATCTGGTGGAATCCAATGGTCCCGACTTGGAACCAAAATTTGGTGTACCATCCCTCATCTAGGAACCTGGATCAGAACAAAATAACAGTGCTGAATAATAGTAGTATGCTCACATGATATACAGTTGTCACAGCATACCGGCAGAGGTGATACATACACATTTTCTGTAAAACACAATACACTACAGTATTATATGAAGCAACAATCATATTACTGCATTAGAAATTACCCTGGTTCCTCCCAACATAGAGAACGTATTTACTATCTAATAGTAATGCTGAGGGTCTGGCTTACATACTAAAGCACCGGTACTATCCGGCACTGTGTCTGAAAATACTCTTTTTGGGTGTCTTTCTGAGAAAAATTCCACTCTATCCATGTAAATCGATCTTCTTGTAGTGATGGTGAGCGTATACAGATAAGAAAAAAGGGATAAACACTGTGTGAATATTAACCCACTAGGTGTAGCACATATAAATACACAGGGAAAGGGTGTTGGAATATATCAAAAAAAGGCTGATGCCAGATCTTACTCACACGGGCAAGTGTGAGCCAATCTCATCAGGGTTTCTTTGGAGTTGTTCTCTTCGAAGATCCACTTCATGAATAGTACCCAGGGATGGTAGGGGGGAGATAAGAATGGTTCCTTCCCTCTGATACAGCGCCAAATAGGGGCGAAAACACGATTGTATGAATAGAGGTAAATTTATTAAACAACAAGTAAGTATGCAAGACTTACATGTAAATAAAACACTTCTGGCGTCCGTATCCCTTGCGTCAGCGCGTGCAGGGATCCCCCCTGTTGCTGCTTCCGGTCGCAGGGCCTATGACAGAGCTTCTCCCTCAGGAAATACGGTGGCCTTCAGTGATCAAAACAGAGCAACTATGCCGACACAGGGCTACGCGTTTCGCGAGTATCTCTCGCTTCGTTAGGTCCTGTCGGCAGTGTGGAGGTGGGCTGGCTAAATACCTGATGTTCAGGTGTTTCATTATTTAATGCCAATGAAATTAAATCTTTTAAATGTTTTTAAAGGTTTTAAGGGATGTATTAATTAGATGTTGTATTTATTTGATGTGAATTGCACTCGTTACTAATAGCAATAGATGTTAAGAGACCTTTATTTTGACTGTTAATCCAAATTAATTAAGGATGGATTGTGATTGTGAAACACCTGAACATCAGGTATTTAGTCATCCCACCTCCACACTGCCGACAGGACCTGACGAAGCGAGAGATACTCTCGAAACGCGTAGCCCTGGGGGATATTAATCTCTTCCCAGCAGGTGGAACGTGAGGCAGTATTGTCTTAGGTTGGCACTCCCAAAGTAGGTGGAATACAGCTCAGCAGGATACACAATAGGACAGGATCCCCATGGGAAAGACAAGGAAGAATACCATAGCACAGACAAGCTAAGTAACAATGTTTTATGGTTAAAATATAAATTTTGCACTAAAAATGGTCTGATACACACATAAGTGTGACTGAGGAATCAAGCGCCTAGCAGGCTCACCACCCCTCACGTCGGCATCTATCCTACCAGGTAAGAGCTGTAATCCACTGATCCCGGGGAACAGAAGCTCCTGCCTCACTCCTCCTCGTGGATGCGGCGTGTGACGTCACTTCCGGATCGGGTCTGGCGGCTTGTGGACATCTCATGGCCTCTCTCCTCTCAGCTCCAATGCACCAGCTCAGCCTTTGACTGTTGCTGATCTCAGCAGTGCCTCCAAATTTAACGGTGTTTCCCCCACCAGATGGGAGATTCTCCTGTTACCAGGTATATGGTGCATGCTACCTGTTGGCTCACAGAATGCTGTGTTGTCCGCCGATGGTTGTGGGGACTGCAGGACAGGCATCTGGGGTATATAACCGACATTAACTCCATGGTACACAGCGCCTCCATCTGCCGTAAGCTCCAGATGTATGGAGACAATCTCCTACAGTAGAAACGGTTACCTCTCCCCCCAGTAATATCACATACCAGGAAGAAGGTATTTTCAACTGGAACTGGTTTTATTCTTCTGTACACTCACAGTATCAAGGCAGTCCCTGCCCAATACAGTCACTGTTCCAGTCTCCAAACTTAGGATGGTCCCTGGACCTTCACTATTGGTCAAGGGCCCCCCGCAGCAGTCCCTGCTCTTCCCTAGCCCTCTAGCAGGACCAGGGGAAAATGTGATCACTCACTCTCCCCCTAAGGGAAGAGGACCAAGCGCTGCCACTGCACAGCAGTCCTGTATGATACCTTGTCTCTCTCACGGTAGAGAAACAGTAATGAATTTTGGGTTGCAACTCCCTTAAGTACAATAAGCGAATGGTACAAGGTCTGAACACAGGATTGGGCAGAACACAGATCTAGCCCCACCTCCTTCCCTGTCACTCAAGGAAGCTGCCTGTGTGGGGAAAACCCATGATTGATTTAAAAACCTGGAGCACAAGTACTTTTTAATTTTATTTATAAACCCACAGTACCACTTCTATTTTATTTATAGACCCAGAATACAGCTACCATTTTGTTTACAAGCTCACGGTAACACTAATACTGTATTTTCAAACCCGAAGTACCACTACTATTTTATTTACAATTAGAGAGTACAAGCACTATTTTATTTACAGTCCTGGAGTACCATACCTACCAGCTCATCTGTAATATTGACAAACTTTGGGTACCAACATGGAAAGAAAGGGAACTAAAAAAACAACTCTCCTTAAAAAATATATTAAAATAAATAATATATATCCAAAATGGTATTTTGAACCTAGCAAGTGTTAAAAAATGATGTGTGTATGTATATGTGTGTGTGTGTGTGTATGTGTATGTGTGTATATGTATATGTGTATGTGTATATATATATATTTTTTTATATATATATATATATATATATATATATATATATATATATATATATATATACATACAGTGTTCGACAATCATATACAATATAGTAAATATTGGCCCAAGCAGCACACATGTCAGCCACCCCCCCCCCCCCGTCAGTCACCCCCGTCAGTCACCCCTCCCCCCGTCAGTCACCCCTCCCCCCGTCAGTCACCCCCCCTCTCTCTCTGTGTATCACCCACCCTCTGTGTGTGTCTCCCCCTGTTCGTGTTCTCTCTCGTGTTCTCTCTCGTGTTCTCTCTCTCGTGTTCTCTCTCTCTCTCTCTCGTGTTCTCTCTCTCTCTCTCTCATGTTCTCTTTCTCTCTCTCTCTCGTGTTCTCTTTCTCTCTCTCTCTCGTGTTCTCTCTCTCTCTCTCGTGTTCTCTCTCTCTCTCTCTCTCTCTCGTGTTCTCTCTCTCTCTCTCGTGTTCTCTCTCTCTCTCTCTCTCTCGTGTTCTCTCTCTCTCTCTCGTGTTCTCTCTCTCTCTCTCGTGTTCTCTCTCTCTCTCTCGTGTTCTCTCTCTCTCTCTCTCTCTCTCGTGTTCTCTCTCTCTCGTGTTCTCTCTCTCTCTCTCGTGTTCTCTGTCTCTCTCTCTCGTGTTCTCTCTCTCTCTCTCGTGTTCTCTCTCTCTCTCTCTCGTGTTCTCTCTCTCTCTCTCGTGTTCTCTCTCTCTCTCTCTCGTGTTCTCTCTCTCTCTCTCTTGTGTTCTCTCTCTCTCTCTCGTGTTCTCTCTCTCTCTCTCTCGTGTTCTCTCTCTCTCTCTCTCTCTTGTGTTCTCTCTCTCTCTTGTGTTCTCTCTCTCTCTCTCTCTTGTGTTCTCTCTCTCTCTCGTGTTCTCTCTCTCTCGTGTTCTCTCTCTCTCTCGTGTTCCCTCTCTCTCTCTCGTGTTCTCTCTCTCTCTCTCATGTTCTCTCTCTCTCTCTCGTGTTCTCTCTCTCTCTCTCTCTCTCTCTCGTGTTCTCTCTCTCTCGTGTTCTCTCTCTCTCTCTCGTGTTCTCTCTCTCTCTGTCTCGTGTTCTCTCTCTCTCTCTCTCTCTCGTGTTCTCTCTCTCTCTCTCTCGTGTTCTCTCTCTCTCTCTCTCTCGTGTTCTCTCTCTCTCTCTCGTGTTCTCTCTCTCTCTCTTTTGTTCTCTCTCTCTCTCTCTTGTGTTCTCTCTCTCTCTCTCTTGTGTTCTCTCTCTCTCTCTCGTGTTCTCTCTCTCTCGTGTTCTCTCTCTCTCTCTCGTGTTCCCTCTCTCTCTCTCGTGTTCTCTCTCTCTCTCTCTCGTGTTCTCTCTCTCTCTCTCGTGTTCTCTCTCTCTCTCTCTCTCGTGTTCTCTCTCTCTCTCGTGTTCTCTCTCTCTCTCTCATGTTCTCTCTCTCTCTCTCTCGTGTTCTCTCTCTCTCTCGTGTTCTCTCTCTCTCTCTCTCTCGTGTTCTCTCTCTCTCGTGTTCTCTCTCTCTCTCTCGTGTTCTCTCTCTCTCGTGTTCTCTCTCTCTCTCTCTCTCTCGTGTTCTCTCTCTCTCTCGTGTTCTCTCTCTCTCTCGTGTTCTCTCTCTCTCTCTCTCTGTCTCGTGTTCTCTCTCTCTCTCGTGTTCTCTCTCTCTCTCTCTCTCGTGTTCTCTCTCTCTCTCTCTCTCGTGTTCTCTCTCTCTCTCTCTCTCTCTCTCTCTCTCGTGTTCTCTCTCTCTCTCGTGTTCTCTCTCTCTCTCTCGTGTTCTCTCTCGTGTTCTCTCTCTCTCTCTCTCGTGTTCTCTCTCTCTCTCTCCTGTTCTCTCTCTCGTGTTCTCTCTCTCTCGTGTTCTCCCTCTCTCTCTCTCTCTCTCTCTCGTGTTCTCTCTCTCTCTCTCTCGTGTTCTCTCTCTCTCTCTCTCTCTCTCTCGTGTTCTCTCTCTCTCTCTCTCTCTCTCTCTCGTGTTCTCTCTCTCTCTCTCTCTCTCTCTCTCTCTCGTGTTCTCTCTCTCTCTCGTGTTCTCTCTCTCTCTCTCAAATACATTTATGTCAAAAACTAATGTTCTGACTAGGAATTTATTAAATGTATTTTATTTATATATTTTATTTTAAAGCGGGACTAGGGGCGGGGTTGGGGGCGGGACTAGGGGCGGGGTTGGGGGCGGGACTAGGTGGCGAGTAGATTTTTTGGTTGGGCGAGTAGATTTTTGGGTGATTTGTCAAACACTGTATATATATATATTAAGCATAGGCTGGGGTGAGATGCACAGCCTGTAAACCCACTCACAGACATGTTTCAACCTTGATGTGTATCATCAGTGTGAGGTTGGTTGTGCTGGCTATGCTGGTTTCAGACTGGGTTTCTATAATATTTCCATTTGCTATATGCTTTACTGTGGAGGGTTTTTGTCACTTTTTTTACCCACCATAACCTTAATAAGTGTGGTGAATACCTACTCTTAGTCTCAAACCAGCATAGCCAGCACAACCAACCTCACACTGATGATACCCATCAACGTTGAAACATGTCTGTAAGTGGGTTTACTGGCTGTGCATCTCACCCCAGCCTATGCTTAAAAGCTGTGTTTAAAGCAGCATGCATTGGCTTAAGGGTTGCTCGTGTAATATGAGCTTGAATACAAAAGGTGGCACTGTGTGCTCATTTGCATGTCATTTCCCAGAATCCCTTGCTGCAGTGGAAGTGCTGTGTGCTGGGCAATAATGGTGAAAGACAGGGTTGCAGACCTGTCTAAGACATGCAAATGAACATACAGTAATATTTCCATTTCCTATATGCTTTACTGTGGAGGGTTTTTGTCACGTGTGTGTGTGTGTGTGTGTGTGTGTGTGTACATCTCTAGTAGTATTATTCTGTACACTGAACATACTTTAGTCACTTTTTAATAGAGATGAGCACATTTTTTTGGCGGATTTGGAGCCGCAGTGAATTGGCCAGTTACTTTGGTCCACAGATCAATCTCAAAAATGGCGATTTGCGGATTTTTTATTATTATTACCAATACACTCCGCGGATTCTCAACCCATTGACAGATTTATAAAATCCAATCTGCAGATTCAGCAATCCATTGGCGGATTGTTCCGAATCCTTCAACGTGTTGCTGAATCTGCGGATTGGATTCTACAAATCCGTCAACGGATTGTATCCAATGGCGGATTTTGATCAATCCGCGCGGATTGAAACTGACCAAATCCGTTTACGGATTTTACACTGCAAAATGGATTTTGAGGATTACATCTGCAAAAATCCGGGAAACAGATTTTGGCTGATTCGCCCATCTCTACTTATTATTGCAAAAACATAATTTGGCTGGTTGAGATAATGGATGTTCTTACCTGTTTCTTATTGTCCTTTATGTTGATTTTGTTAAAAGCTGCAAATCTCTTTGCAAGTACATAGACCCGAGCCCTCTTACCCTCAATGACAGCATCATGCAGAAACCTGGTGGCAGAAAGTCTGGTTAAGTGACATATATAGGAGCCACAATTAGGATGCAAGTAGTTCTTATAATATTTTATCAGATCTTATCTGTCACCTTTCCATTTCATATAGTGAGACACATAACTCCATATTCAATAAAGTGTGATAGTGGTAAAATACCCATTAAGTCAATGGAAGTCCCCGTGCAGAATTGACACAATCGCACTTTATTGAATTAGCCCCAAAGACATCTCTTGCTTGAGATTTGCTATTTTGTTTTGGAATTATTGCCCCATTTCGGTAACATCTGAGGGCAAGAGACATTCAGTGTCCCCAGGACCTGCAGGGGTAAGAGTACAATTTGCAGGGCAGAAGACGAAGATCGCCACACCATGCCGCCGGACCCCGCCGAAGGTAAGCACTCGACAGGGGCCAAAATGCACTCGCCCATGGCCCATGTTGTGTGTGTGTGTGTGTGTGTGTGTATATGTGTGTGTGTGTGTGTGTGTATATATATATATATATCTCTATATATATATATATATATATACACACACATAAAGGGCTGGACAAATTCTAAAAATTTCTACTCGCCAGACAAAGGGACTAGCCCCCTCCCAAAAAAATTTTTTTAATCGCACTGTACATTTTTTAATTTAACAGATGCTAACCACCGTTTAATTATAAACATTTCCAGAAAGCCCAGGGAAATTGTCCGTATTGGATTACTGAATAAAAACAAAGCTACAAAATTGCCAAGTAGCGTGACTCATTCTTGTTTCCCATACCACCCTCTAAGCTGGCGATGCAGCAGAGGCGTCAGACAGGGGGCAGCGGAAGCAGCTGGAGGAGGAGAAGAGCATTGACACCATGTGAAAGACAGGAGAACAACCGGGGAGGAGCACGCCCCAGTGGTCAGACCCGGAAGTCTTTACTGACTTCCGGTGTCTGGCACTGAGACAGTGCAGCTTCTACCTTGCTGTTCTCCTGTCTTTTACATGGTGTCAATGTTTTCCTTTTGCTGCTGCTGCTGCCTCCGCTCCCGCCATGTAACGCTTCTGCTGCCTGCTCCGCTGACATGGTGGTTCTCTTCTCCCGCGGCCAGCTATCTTCAGACCTCCTTTTCTGCCACCAGCCACGTCACCTGCAAAAATCAACTCGCAATGGGCGAGCGGATCTGTCGAGCCCTGTATATATGTATTTATACAAGTGTATGTATACATATGTACTGTATGTAAACACATGAGTGTATACATACATATGTGTATACCTATGTGTATACATACAGTATACGCATACATACACACATGTATACATACATACACACACACGTGTATTCATACTGTACACATATATACATACATACATACAGCAAGATTTTATGTTAAAGAATCACTGGTTCCATTCTCGGAAAGTGGAAACTATGCTTTCAGTTGTGTTGCAAATTCAAAAGATAACTTCTTTAAACACATACCCATTTTCATCCAACTCCATTAACTTTTCAGCTGGGAAAGATTTATGAAGATTTTCTTCTTCACTCATTATTTGAAACTGGAAGAAGGAGAGGACTTGAGCATTCTGCCTCGTGGCCTTGTGGGTGGCTACCTTTGATTTAGCAAAACAGCTGAGGTGCATATGAGGTTCTTCAGGAAAACCCTTACAAGACTGGAGAAGTGGACTTTCCAAAGTAGAGGTTGGAATAGTTGACCAAGAGGCATAGTCACCAGCAAAAGTACTCTTCAAGTTGCAACAATAACCATCATCTCTCTTGCTAGAACTATGCGTCTCCAATGAGTTCAATGCAGATAGATCAGTGGATAAAGATGTGTAGGGAGCTTGTACAGGAGACAAGTAGTGACTATTGTTAAAGTAAGGATGAGGCTTTTCTGTGTTAGGCTTTTGGTTCCTTTTCACAAAGGTGTCCGGGGATGCCTTGTCTTCCATAAAGTATGGCAGCCCAGGATGCAGATAAGGTTGCACTGTATTTACAGTCAAAGAACTCTCAGGAATTTGGGTTAGTTCATCGTTGAATATTTCAAAGACTACGTCCAGATTTCCCACCTTTTTAATTTTTTGACCTGCAGATTTCAAGCTCTAAAGAAAAAAAAATTTGGATAGTAAAATAAACATTACTTTCAAACACAATGTCCCACATTTACTGGGAGAACCTATGCCATAACATACTTTCTGGTGCTGGAAGACAGCTTATTCACGTAAATGAGCTATAAAAGGTCTTCCAGAAAGTGCCTCATGGCATAGCACTTCTTAGTAATATGCCCCAATTTGTATATGCGTAATTCCTACCTTTCTCTGACTTTTTTCTGCATTAGGATGAATTTTCTTTTCTAGGGAAATAAAGGAGAACATTAGCCATCAATAACAAGGGATTATAAAGATGATGTTTTGACAAGCAAGCCTTGTAAAGATGACATTACACAAAGTTATGATTGCATTATCTTCCATTCACTAAAATGGAAGATAATGCATTATTAAGTGTATATTAAATAGGAGCAAATATACTCCGACTACCAGCTTTGGCATAGAGAAAAGTCTACTGCCTACCGCTATTTTCTTTTAGTTTAGATCACCTTACTCAAAACAATTAACAATGCATTTTGTTTGTGGCAATTGAAAGAAAGCTCATACAGCATGACTACATGAATTAGCAAAAGGGAAAGAAGTGCAAGAAAAGGGTTCACATTTTTTCCCCTTTTGCAAATATAGTGTCTGTATGTACTGTAGTAATAAAGATGCCAGGAAAATATTGATGAATATACTACAGTATATATCTGACATAATCTATACCATAGAGGACGGTTTAAACTATTTTCCATATGTAGCAGGGTAGTCCTCTGCACATCTAGGGGAAGCTGATGCAGTTCCTCTGACTCTATAGAGGAGGTATAGCGGCAGCCATGTTGGCACTCCCCAAAGGACTAGAGAGAGGATATTCCCTGGAGTAACAGGATATCCTCTGGAGAACGCATGTCAGAACTGTCAGAAAACACGGAGGAGAAGGTTGTGTCCATGTCCAGGAGGCCAGTCAAGCTGCCCAGGACTAGGCCAGAGAACCCTGTAGGCCCTGAGCCACCCTAGCTGAGTACTGTAGGGAGGGCCATACATCAGGGACATTCCTGGTAGCTGATTACCTGCGGAGCTACGGAGCAGGACGAATCGCTAAGGAGGATTCCCCAGGTTAAGGAAAAATACTGCATGGCTACCGGAAGTAAGGAGTGAAGGGAATATTGTTGGGAGGACCCGCTACGTGGGATCAGGGTTGTGGCTCCTGCTATCTATGGCGGATTCCCTGGCTACACTGTTGTAACCAGGAAAGAACCCACGTGCACCACCACATACACCAGGGAGTGTAGCATTGCCCTCACATACATTCGGTGTTGCCTTGCTCGACACCTAGCTCTGCTGAGGTGCCCAAGGGAAGGGTATGTGTGTATTTGGGTATATCACAGTCGGTGTATACTGTTCCTATTGTTTTGTTGTATGTGTATCAGGAGGGACCTGTTGTTAAATTGTTTTGCTTATCAATGCTGTGTGTTGTGGTTATTTGCTGTATATGTTCCCGTGAGGAGCCATCCCGCCTACGCTGGGATCCCCACGGGTGGAGGTGCTGCACCCCGCACCCTCCAAGCTCTCTACAAGCAGAGGCCCAGGCCTTTTGTTACACATATATACAGTAGAAAGAATTCCAAACCTAGAGACCTCTCCACAGAAAGGGAGTACAGTAGGCAGGAAAAAGCCACCAATTAGTTGCACTCACAACTCTATCAGAAAAATTGGAAAATGGTGCAGGCTAGTGGCACAAAAGCTAGACATGCAAAGGAATTCTGCAGACAGGTAGGTAATACCAATATATGAGAAGAAGAGAGTTGCTGCCTTAGATAATGGCCCGGACAAGGGTCATGGTAAATGAGATATGATAAATAAATGCTAAAATGAAAGTCTTTATGAAGCCCATCTAAAGTAAATGGGGACTATACACAATGAGGTCGTCCTTGGTCTTCCGAATCAAGGACCCCCTGGAACTAATCTACAAGGTAATCCATCAAAAGTCCCCCAAAAAGTAACCTATTGGCCCCAAAAATATGTTTTGTTTTCTTTGCATTTTATAACCCCCTCCAAAAAAAAAAGCAATAAAATAAAAAATACTCAGTTGGCCTAGTCCACTGATGTTTATCTTCTATCCTTGTCCCATCCTTAATCCTGATTGAAGCCCTAAAAATTCAGTTCATATTAAAGTGTATTTCTTATTTTTATTTTCTTCGTCTTTTTTTTAAGGGGACCTATTCTTAAACTTCCTCACTCCACCACCGACTGCCATTATATGCATGAAAGGGAGAAGCCCTTGAAGCAGGGGAGTGCAAACATTTGGAGCTGTGCCCCCCTGCCTGCTCCTCCTCACCCTCGCGCCCTCCTCACCTCGCTCGGCGGCATCATCTGACGCCGCGGGGTCATGTGACACCGTTACCATGGAGACCACCATGTGACGTCACTCCGCATGGCACCGCGGCATCACTTGACACAGCGTTGCCATGGTGATGTGGCACACCAATGCATCTGAACCCCGGTAAGTGAGTTGCACAGGCCTCACGCGACCCCCCCGGCATTTAATTTGAATGCCTTGGGGAAGAGCGCGGGGCTCTGCAAGCGCCCACACCCCCCAAAATAAATTGCGCATCCCCCTAGGGGGTGCACCCCCCAGTTTGCACACCGCTGCCTTAAAGGACTTGTTGTATATGGGGTTAATGTTGCTATAGTGTGCCATAACTGATGACATAACATGTTGTACTAAGCTTTTTCAAATGGGAGGTACCCATTACTTTATAAGGGCAAAAAACACGTGTTCCTGATGAAACGAATGATGTCATGTTGGGGAAAAAAATGTAGCTAAATATGTAATGTCAAAATTAGTGAAAGGCAAGTGCTAAAACAAATAATTTGATAGGTTTGCTTTACAACGTGACCCCCAGTACCCGTGGTATGTGACGGCTACATGCCCTACATAAGGGCTGCACCCTTAGAAACCATGACAGTCTACAGTGGAGATATGATGCACGAGCATGGCTCCAGTTAAGAAGAAAGTAGCTAAAACCATTAGAAATACACTGAGAAAAATATTCTGTCAACTGAGGAACGAGACGCTCAATAAACATTGAGGGTGGGTCATCATGGGACAAGGCATGATGCAGATTGAAGATATCTGCTCATGAATAAGAGCTTTGTGGAGGCCTCCACAACTAGTATTGTCTTTGATTCGGTTTTCTAAACAGCAAACACCATATAGATATTCAAACTGGCCCATTCGCCACCCTAGGCAAAATAATGGAGGGCTGATATTATTGCCGTATTCTAGCTGTTACGAACAAACTGAATAACACGTGAATGGGCCGTTTTGTGGCTGTTAATGTGCTTTTACTGACCTGTGAAATCCTTGGATATTATCCTTGGTTCTTCTAAATCCTTAAACACAAGAGAACAAATTAATAAAAAAATTAAAAAAAGATGTACAGCTGGAAATCTTGGGATCTACCTCGGACATGGAAAGAAATTGTAGTACTGCCCAGTTATGGCCCCTTTTGATTCTGAAGTTAAAACAGAACTTAAACACTACATAAACTAATATTCAGGATGTATGCAAGAGGGGTCATTGCAGCACCTAACATACCTGGGAGATCATGGGTGAGGTCTTCTTTTCCATTTGTGTTTTCCTGAGCATTTCTCTTATGGGCATCCGTACCCTAACTCCAAGATATTGCTTCTGTGAGTCAGACTCACTTTTCTCTGAATTAGGAGACAATGCAGTTAAAGTTAAAAAGAGAAAAAACTGTAAAGGGGAAGACCAATTATAGCTGGTCCAAAAAAGTATCAATGTAAAGATTCAGTCACTTTAAAAGAGGCAATCCAAGCAGCTTAAAAAAATTGTTTTAATATATGCAGCCTTTGTTTACCTGTATTAAAATTGAATTACCTAATGTAAGCTGCCGATCGATTCATTCTCCCGTGATCGTTAGGCAAAATCCTGCTTCCCAGGGTTCACTAAATGGCTGCCTTTCAGTTTCAAATCAATCCTTCAGTCATTGTAACTCAGCAGCTACAATGTATTCTTATATAACTAAGGTAATAATATCTATTGCTACAGTTTGTAGCTTAAACTGCTGGGAATATTGGCAACAAATGATCCCAAGCAGGAAAGTTTTACAAATATCTTGCACTGCTGGGGAAGGTGTGTTACAACCTGCTATAGAAATTAAAGGATGCTCAGTATATCAAAGTTCATTCAAAATGACATTAAGAGTTGAATAATTTGGTTTTAAAAAGGTAGTAAGAAATATCTAGTTTCTAGTACTACAGAACTGATAAAAAAAAACACATGTAGGATATTGCATGAATTGCTCCTTTAAACAGATTAACTTATTTGTATCTTGTGGAAAATGAATCTGTTGCTTTTCTCTGAGAACACTGAATTCAAGCATATAAGCTACCTACCCTGTATTTGGATCTGTTTATTAACAATGACATCATAATTACTTTGCAAATAAAGGAACAATGAAAACAGTTTTGATGATCGCCAAATAGCCATCACATTAAATATGGTAAAGCTTTTGTTTACCATGGAAATATTAAAAGTTGAAAATATATATATTTTAAAATACTTATACAGTACTTGTATGATTTCTCTTTTAAAACATGTATTACAAAATGTGTTATTCAGGTGGATCTAACCTATAAAACACATCACTGTCCTTAGCTCTCTTTAATTCAGCAGACTTTGATAAAGATTCGCTAAACAGCGTTAAATCAGTGAAAATTTTACTTTTTTAACCACAACAAGAATGGGAGTTATTTTCCCTAAGCTAACCCCATATTCAGTAAGCTAACTAACATAAATAGTTCCTGTAGTTCAGTTCATTAGAATAGGGTTTCATAATGTGGATATGTAGAATTTCCTCATAATGGGGATATGTGCTAACAGTAGCCTATGTGTATAGCTAGTGCTAGCATATGAATGAGGTCATATTAAAGGTGCAGTTGTGTCTACTCTAGGTGGGAAGCAAGAGTCTTTGGACAT
Source organism: Ascaphus truei (assembly GCF_040206685.1). Classification (NCBI taxonomy): domain Eukaryota; kingdom Metazoa; phylum Chordata; class Amphibia; order Anura; family Ascaphidae; genus Ascaphus; species Ascaphus truei. The sequence goes on along the minus strand of NC_134488.1, from coordinate 59,461,191 downwards.
AAGCCATGTTCATTTCAGATACAGGGATCCCCTGGTCCTTTAGATACTTACCTCTGTAGGTGCCCCTAGCACCTAAGGGGGGTAAGTATCCCACTGGGCAAACTTGTGCAAATCTGATCCATACTCATCCAACAGCGGATTGGATGGTGAACAGTTTGGACACATTGGACTGAATTTGCCATAATTTTCAATCTACAGAAATTTCCTAACTTCTGCCAAATGTGAATGTTGGGAAATTCGATCCAACAGACCTTGAAAAATCGGTTTTGCTGGAGAGTGAGGGAGATCTACTTCAGAAGAGTCACAAGTGCTATATATATCCACTGAAACCAACCTCCAAATAACATGTGGAGAGAAAGGAGCACACCTGGGAGATATACTAATGCTTATGCAAAGTATATTTGCACATAAATGACTCACACCCCACACCGCCTAAAAGATTTCTACACGGCCTATCTTGACAAGTCAGGTCCTAAAGCACCTGATAGAAACCTCATGAGGAAGGGGGTACTATCAGGCCCAACAGGGTCAGAACCCACAACCTCTGCTACTCAGAGAAGCAGCTCTAGCAGTGAGTTACATATGGATGACAATTTATGTGTAATTGGCCCTAAATAGTGTGCACCTCATCTGTGGCATCGCTCTGCATCTGGACGCAGTTAGCCGCAACTTAGCCGCAACTTAGCCGCACGGACCTTGTTTGTGGTCAGACAGAATTATTATTTGTGATGTTGCAGTTCAGTGTGTGTCCGACAGGTGGCGCACTGAATATCTTTGCTTATGATACTCTTAATGGTACAATGCAGTGACTGCAGGTGTTTGGAGGAGAAGATAAACGTACACATGTCTTTGTCTAATAACCTTGTACAGTACAGTACATCTCTACTGTTGCAGTTCCACACTTCATTAAAAAAACACTATGGGCCTATGCATTAAGCGTTCATAAGCCACGTATCGAGCACTTATCGCCTAAAATGCCTACTCCGATTCTGTAAGTGTCGATAAGTGGGTGAGAAAATAATGAAACAGAGAAAAACCCGGGCGCTCCCTGATTGAGTTCTTAAGAACAGGGGCAATGTGACAATGAACTTTACAACCTTATAGACAAAGGTCCCCTTTGGTTCGTCTTCTTGTCCTATGGCTCAGACCCCAATAGGATCCTTATCCAGGATCCTTATTTGTACAGGGATATAGAGAGAAAAAAGGGGGAGCACAGGTTGAAGAATTTGGGGTATCTAGAGTATCTAAATAGATATTTGTGGGTGTGCTTGAAAGATATATTAAATCACTTACACGGCCTTGTGTAAATGCTCTCACAGCAAGGTTTACTTGTCTTAGTGTTCTCTTGGTCGGTTGCCTTCTTCTTTTCAGGACTTGGTTTTCTTTCTGGATATCTTCAATAGTCCTCGGCTTACAATGTGGATGTCTCCCTCGGAGTGAACAGATTGAAAAACAGTGGTTTAGAGGGGAATACAGACAGTGCTGATCAAGTCCAATTTTTTATCTCTAAATGCATATATATATATATATATATATATATATAAAGGCAGTAATTACTGCCAGCACTCACACGGGCTAGTGTGAGTACAATCCTAGGGGAAGGTATCTTTTTATCCAAATCTGGTCTTTACACGTAGTCATCTATAGGTGTAATAAGGGTCCAGTATTTAGTGATATATATAAATCAAATAATACTCACACGGCCTTGTGTGAGTAAATACACATCAAGGTATCTTTATCTTGAAAGTCTCCTTTTCTTCTTTTCAGGTTTGTAAGCTTCTTCCTGGTTTTCTCTGGTGGTCTTCAACTTTCAGTGTGGTAATCCCCCTCGGTGTGAACAAATTGGAAAACAATTGTTAGTGGGGAAACATCAACATAATTCTGTGATAACCCACTAGAAAAGCCCAAGCAGATACGTAAAAGCAGCAAAAATGCTGCAGGCACTCACACGGGCAAGTGTGAGTGCAATCCTAGGGGAAGGTATCTTTTTTTCTGTTGGTGTCTTTAAGTCTGGTGCCCTGTGAGGGTGATAATGATCTGATATGTATAGATCTATAAAAATAAAAATAGAAATAAAAATGATACTCACACGGCCTTGTGTGAGTAAATGCACATCAGGGTATCTTTAACTTCTTTGTGATACTGATAGTGTTAATCTCCAAGTGCCAGTGTAGGTAGATGACCCCTCCTTGGTGTAGATGTGAAATTGAACACTGTCACGATTTTCGTGGACTACAGCAAAATTTATAAAAAAACATATATAAAAACAATGAGAAAGATGCATAAAAAGAAACATAAAAAGAAAAAGCCAGCCGTCTAAAGGAAATTGCTCGTGGGTCTCCTGGAGCGCAGCTAACTTGCTCCGCGTCCGGATATAGTGCTGCCTCCTCTCAGATCCACTCCTTGACGGTGGCTGTGCTGGGTCAAAATTGCCTAGTGGTGAGAGCAACGCGTTTCGACTTTTGGTCTTCCTCAGGCTCCGTAGTTTGGGGTTAAGGTTCGTGGCAGATATTTATATTGATGTCAGCCAATCCCCATTCTACTTTAGGCAATGTCATCTGTTGTTGAACTTTTCTTTTTATGTTTCTTTTTATGCATCTTTTTCATTGTTTTTATATATGTTTTTTTATAAATTTTGCTGTAGTTTTGGAGATTAACACTATCAGTATCACAAAGAAGTTAAAGATACCCTGATGTGCATTTACTCACACAAGGCCGTGTGAGTATCATTTTTATTTCTATTTTTATTTTTATAGATCTATACATATCAGATCATTATCACCCTCACAGGGCACCAGACTTAAAGACACCAACAGAAAAAAAGATACCTTCCCCTAGGATTGCACTCACACTTGCCCGTGTGAGTGCCTGCAGCATTTTTGCTGCTTTTACGTATCTGCTTGGGCTTTTCTAGTGGGTTATCACAGAATTATGTTGATATTTCCCCACTAACAATTGTTTTCCAATTTGTTCACACCGAGGAGGATTACCACACTGAAAGTTGAAGACCACCAGAGAAAACCAGGAAGAAGCTTACAAACCTGAAAAGAAGAAAAGGAGACTTTCAAGATAAAGATACCTTGATGTGTATTTACTCACACAAGGCCGTGTGAGTATTATTTGATTTATATATATCACTAAATACTGGACCCTTATTACACCTATAGATCACTACGTGTAAAGACCAGATTTGGATAAAAAGATACCTTCCCCTAGGATTGTACTCACACTAGCCCGTGTGAGTGCTGGCAGTAATTACTGCCTTTATATATATATATATATATGCATTTAGAGCTAAAAAATTGGACTTGATCAGCACTGTCTGTATTCCCCTCTAAACCACTGTTTTTCAATCTGTTCACTCCGAGGGAGACATCCACATTGTAAGCCGAGGACTATTGAAGATATCCAGAAAGAAAACCAAGTCCTGAAAAGAAGAAGGCAACCGACCAAGAGAACACTAAGACAAGTAAACCTTGCTGTGAGAGCATTTACACAAGGCCGTGTAAGTGATTTAATATATCTTTCAAGCACACCCACAAATATCTATTTAGATACTCTAGATACCCCAAATTCTTCAACCTGTGCTCCCCCTTTTTTCTCTCTATATCCCTGATAAAATAATGAATCTGCAAAAATTTCAGCGCTCAAAAAAAATTGCACAGTGAGTGTCAATAAGCTACTTATCGGCAGGTTCTGAAACTCGTGCAATTCTAGTAGCTACGATTAGGTTATCGAGGCCTATCGCGCCTCTTGAATGGCGAGTTTCTGACAAGATTCTCACGCCAGGAAAAGTTGGTGTGAAGGTGGTGAAAAGTGGCGAGACGGGACTTAGAAAAACAAAATGCATTTTTCATGCATTGGATTGATGCTGGGGACTCCGGTGCTGATACCCATTAATATCAGCACCAGAGACCCTCATCATGAATCCCATGCAATAAAAATGCATTTACAAGCAACTTCCTTACCTTAGCAGCTAACCGCTAAGGCAATAAAGGGGTTAACCCCTCCTGCTACCCACCAAGGGCCAAATAATCCCTTCACCCACCCCGGTGGTCCCCGAGGATGTCCAGAGGTCTTCGGGTGGTCGCCATGGCTCCTCGGGTTGTGTCCACGCTGGCCTGCCGTTCAAATCCTGTTGCAAAAAAAATTGGGGTCTTAAATTGCAATTAATACACCTCCCTCTCACCCCCAACACATACGTACTGTAATGGGCAAAATAACTATTATCCAGATATGGATAATAGCTCATTTGCCCATTATTAAACCAAACATTAGTCAAGCAGCAGAAATAAAGTAAATAACCCTTGTGACAGAGTCATAGACTCTGTTTACATTAGTAGGAGGTGGCAGTATGCCTGCTTCCCAGTATACGAGGAGTTAACCCAGCTGATTAAGTAGTCCACAGGTGATCCTAATGAGTAAGCTCACCTGCCTTTAAAAAGAGGAAGAGGAAATGCCTCTGGGGCAGCAGTCTCTCAGGCACTGAGAGAGGACACAGGAGAGCAGACAGACAGACAGACAGACAGACAGGCAGGCAGACAGACAGACAGACAGACAGACAGGCAGGCACAGGCTCCACAGACTTATGCTGTCCCAATGGAATAAAGCTCCCAGGTAAGGATGACTTTATGAACTAATTAAATAAAGTTTTTAATAAAATGTTTTTAATCTAATAAAGTTTCACCGAAAATGTTTTTAATGAAGTACTTTATTGTAGTTATTGTTTTATTCATTTTTTCATTCATATTTTGCAGATTTGGTGGGCTGATAACACCGTGTTAGTGCAGGAAACATAACCGTCGATACTGCCAGTTAATGTACTGTACTGTAATTCATGCATCTACAATAGTTTCTTCTCTCAAAAACAATCTCACAATTATTTAACATTTGAACATATAAAAAACGCAAGAGTATGATCTCAGATGGCAGTTTAAGAAGATTCAGCTGTATTTTAAAAAAAAAATCCTACAGTATTGTAGTCATTGTATAATTCTTGTTTTCATTCATGTTTTTCAGGTTTGGTGGGCTGATGAGTAATAACACGTGTTCGTGCAGGAAACACATTGAGCGATACTGTCAAGTAATATTATGTATTTCATGCATCTATTTTTTTTTTTTTTTTTTTACAATTCCCCTGAAATTCAATGACAAGTATATACGTTTTAAGCAGGTTCCATAGAAATTCGTATGCTCATAAATTCAATGACACGCATATGCGTTTCAACCACGTTCCATAGAAACACGCATGCGCAGAAATGCAATGGCACCCTGTCGCGGGAGACCAGGCATTTATATCTTTTATACTGGGATCATAACACTGAGCAAAACAAGATGGTAAAATAAATTGTTATTTATTCCCTTAAATTAGGCTAAGCACAATGAAACACAAGATACATGAGAAACCCCTGGGGTGTTGGGGCAAAGAACTAACTTTTTCTGGTTGAAATAGGCAAATAAACCAAAAGTTTGTAGTTGACCGGGACTTGGTCCCAAATGTCCTGGAACTCAAATTAGCATGAAGTTCCTGACGCCACCACTCTCTTTCTTTGGAGATGCTGAAATGCCTTGACCGGGAGAAAGTCTCAAACATCCTGGAACTGTTTCCGGTTTGCAATAATAGCCGCGACCGCTACGTTCAATTTTCAGAACATGGCCCTAAAAATTGGGAATTTCTCACCTTGAAATTTCTGAAGCCGGCTCGCTGCTTTTTCTCCAAGAGCATCTTTTGGTAATTTCAAATTTGCCGCTGCTGTTCTGGCGCTTAGAATCTGTGTTCCGGATTGGCCAATGGGTTTTTATAGTATTTCAGAGTTCATTCATAAAATACTACAGCCAATTCGAGCATGGGAGAATTCCTACCAGCCAATCAGAGTGTTGCCAGTCTAGTGAAGCTGGGCAAGCGTGGATTCAGAACGTGACAAGGGCATGCGCCAACCTGACACCTCTGCCACTTGTTGTGCAGAAGCCACCCGCTGTGTTAGTCTCCTCAAAGTCTGGGCTGGAGAAAATGGTGGTCCGAGGACTCTCATTCATCCCAGGACGTGAGTACTTCAGGCTAACTCCGTTACCCAAATGGCTTTCACACTTGGCAACCTCTGAGGCTTTCATGTCTGGGACCCGAACAGACTTGATGATACCATGCTTGGTAGCCAAATGGTCTCTCGGAACCCTGGAACTCGAAGTTCCAGCTCATATAATGTGCACAAGGATGTATACACTTTAAGCATACAGTTTAATAAAATATCTACTTTATACCTTTCTAAGTCTAATGGTTATGGGGAATAGATTAAGAATCTGCACTTTTATTCCTACTAGCCATATTCCCCACACACTATACCAGACTTAAGACTTTAAAACCTCCTTTCAACCTTATGTATGGTTGGAGTATCCCCAGAACCCCTATACCAGATTCTGGGTAACTGGGCATTAACTGGGCATCCCTTCTTATACTAGGGACCACTTTACGTTCTAGGGATACCACACATCCCTATGCCCAATTTACCTTTCTGGTCTGTGCTGAAGCAGGGAAGCGTGCAACCGTTTTCAAGGGGAAAATTTGCTGGAGAAATGTGTCTCAATGTAGCCGAGAATACGCCCTGATTTCCGTGTACATTTTTGCGGTATCCAGTAACTCTGGAACCCTGCTACCTAGACACATTCTGACCAGACTTTCTCTTAAACCCCCACTTGAAACTCATAGCCTAGCAATCTCTGCTTGCTGACACTCCTGGAAAGGTAAAAACACATTCTTTATTGTCGCACATTTTTACAGAATACTTTAGCAATCACTGGGCTCAAGAGCTGACACTTCCGGACCCCAATACATGGAATAGAGGTAACCAGATTGGCTTAACCTTTATTTTTGCGCCTGGTTACCCCCTAACCGTCACACACCCATAGAAACGCATGCGTACTGTACCACACATGTAATTTGCATACTACACTACTGTATTTCTTCTCGATTATTAATATACAATATTCCCTCATAACAGGTATAAATGTCCAAGAGCCAGCCCGATGAAGATGCCGATTGAAGAAGCTTGTACATTTGAAAGAAGAGCAAATAAATTTGTATTATTGTATTATTCATAAAGTCATGCACTGCATTTTAACATACTTTTAGTTATCTGAAGTTTTTAGGGGAAAAAGTGGTTGGTTACATCTAAATTCCATTACGTATCATGTCATCAAAATGAATGGGAATAAGGGACAGGTTACATTGCATTTATATTTTGAAGATACCACTAGCACATTAGTGTTTACTGTCATTTCTGTGGAGTATTGCAACCAACGCTAAAACTCAGTTTTCCCGGCCGCAAAGCATTCGAGGGTCAGCCACGAGCAGATGAAAAATGTCAGGAGGAGGGGGTGGATACATCACCTGCAAAGGCAAATGCCCCGGTAAATCATGTTCCTTCTGTAAACCAGTTGCTGGATAGCTGCACTACTCAGACCAGTAGCCAAACATACTTGTGGACTTTCTTTAAAAGCAGACCACTTCTTGGTTGCCAGTTAAATGTGCTTTGTTCACAAAAAGGATCACACCGAAGATACCTGGGAGATATGAGGGGATATATATAGCACTAGGACTCTATTAAAATAAGTTGGGCTCTCTCTAATGTATTTGTGGATTTTAAGTCATATACTGGACATATATATACAAATTTGCCTTTCGAGACTGATCCATGCAAATCCGCATTGGATTACAATTACAATGTTGCCCATTACTGGTCCCCAGAAGAAATTCTCATTTAACCCTTTGCTGCCAGAGGGGCCAGCAACACATTGCAATTAAATTAGATGTAGACTTTTTTGGCAACGCAGAGGCTACCAGTACCACTTTACGCTTCATTTTCTCCCCCTTCAGTGATTATCTATAACATTATTGCTTTTTATTATTTCTAATACTTCCTAATTATCATCATTATTTTTGTTATAGGCATCGTTAGCACTGAATGACTAAAGACCAATAGAAAAAGTATCAATTTTAAAGCAATCTAAACCCCAATTAAGAAAATATTGTCAATAACATAATCAAGCTATATCATACATTCGGTGATGTCATTTATGACTGCCCGGGACATTTGATAACAGCAGGAGCCGTGTGTTTAAAAGGAGTGTGATTTTAAAGTGGCACCTCCTCGTAAGACCAAATAGTACTACAGTAAGGAGGGTGTCATGTTTAATGGGTTACATATGCTCATTGACATCTTAAAAATATACTAGTATAACTATTCTAAAATATTTTAATTATTTCATTTTTCAGATGATAAATGTCTTGGGAGTTTTTTTTCACAATCTTTAAAGTCTTTTGCTGATAAAACTGTTTATCTCTTCTCAGAATTACGGGTAAATGGTGGATTTTGTGATGTTCTTTGTAAAGTACAGAAAGTATTATTCCATTACAATTCAAACAGAAAAAACATAAATTGGCTTATATGCCATTGTTCCCGGAAAAAAATGAAACATTCATATTTCCCAGAATACAAATAAATAGTTACTTTCATCTTTGTAAGGAACAGAATCCAATGAAATTAATGTTAATTAATATATTTTTAACCAGTATGCAACTCACTACTCACCTATTCTCACTTATAACAAAATAAATGTTTCCTTTCTGTTTACCAAAAACAAAATCAGTCCATGCACCATAAACATGCTGCAAAATGTTATTTATTTTCTATCCATCCAGCCCTTCAAGATTTCAAGCAAAAAAAGTGGTTTACAAAATATGTTATGAATCATATACTGTAAGCAAAAAATAGATGCATTCTGCCCCGGTGAGGTACAAGAACAGTATATTTTGGGTCACTCACACGGACCCTTCTTCAGCAAACACTTGTAAATTAAACTCACCCGTTTTATAATTAAGATGTTTGCTGAAGTTGGTAATGAACACAGAAGCTAAGTTAGTATTTGATGGAAATACATTTTTTTATAAAACGTACGAGTTTAATTTACATACTGTATTCTTTAATATATCTGTAAGCCCCTATGTATTGCAAGCAACACATGCACACTGCCCCCTAGCAGGTACCTCTCCAATGGACATGTGACTATGATAAGCCAGTAGAAAAGCTGGTGAAGAAGGTGGGAGAGTGAGCTTAAAAGGGGTGCAGTCATGACAATGAGATCAGATCTGCACAGACTTGAAAGAGTGAGGCTCGATCAAGAGTCATCTGTGTGACGGGACCTGAACGCATCCCATATGGAGAGACTACAGTGGCTGACAGGATGGAGAACAGCCTAGAGAGGGATATAGCCCAGCCACAGAAACCAGGAAGCAAGAGAGACGTCTGACAGAGGGGATTCCCATACGGGTCATAAGATATAGTGGTTCTAAATGAAATCTTTGCGAAGTACAGGCCTTCTACACACAATTATTAAACACAAGCTCCAACGGTGTACTGGTACTTCAAAAATAGGTCTTCCCCCAAAGATTGGGAGGCCTATTAGGGTTATTGTATTGTATGTCTTTATTTACAAAGCGCCATAAATATACATAGCGCTTCACAGTAGTAATACATGTTGTAATCATATAAATAACAAATAATATAAATAACAGGTCATGGGAATAAGTGCTTCAGACATAAGAGTGACATTAAGGAAGAGGAGTCCCTGCTCCGAGGAGCTTACAATCTAATTGCACATGCACACCACTTAATGTGAACTGTAATAAGAATTTTACTGTGACTTGTATGTGGTGATCATATTTCCTAAGGATCACATGCTTTCTGTTCAACTGTTGATATCTAAACCAATATATGAATTATATATATATATATAATCAAAAAATAAATAGATGATACCGTTCTGTGGCTAACGAAATGCTTTTATTTATGCGAGCTTTCAAGATACACTGATCTCTTCTTCCGGCGATGTTACAATGAATGAAGCAAGGATTACTTAAAAACAGTGTCTCTTGGAATGTTATCTGTGCTGGTCCTTCCCCCGATGTGGATGTGTTTTATGGCTAGAGGTGTCAAAGGGTTACTGAAAGCAAGTGAAGAAAGAGTGTGTACTGCACCGACACACTTTATTCGAGCAAATACCCAGTATGTACCTGGCAGATACCTGGAATGCGCCGCTCCTCACCTCTGACAAGCCCTGTTGCGTTTGCCTTCCCAGCCTGGGTTCATGCCTGGATGATGGGCGGCTGATCTGTTAAATGATAATGATTTGGATTTAATAGGCTGCAATGCTTCGCGTGTCTACCAGATGGCATAAATTCATAAATTGTAATGCAGTATATATATATATATACTGTGCAGTATTGCAGCCAGCGGGAATAAAATGCTTCAATCCCTGCCTGGAAAATACCTCAATGCACTCGGGCAGAAAACAGTCACAAACCTCAATACACCCGGGTATACCCGAATTCGTGGGACTAGCCGAGCTCGAATAAAGTGTGTCGCCAGTGTATGTGTATCAGTGTGAATAAGATTGAATGGAGAGCCCACAGTATAAACGGTGCTCTACACAAGGTGTGTGTGGAGTGAGAGGGGATATAAATGGTGTGGGTGAGGGTGGAAATGTGAGAGTTTGTAGCACAACTAAAAGTGTGTGTGGATACTATGTGGTCCCTATTGGTGTATAGGGATGGAAAAATAAGGAGTATTGGTATGTGTGAGAGACAGCTGTGTGTGCATACATAGCACAGTATGTACAGACATGGCCTTTAGCGCTCATGGGAAGAGAGTTCGCTAGTGTCAGTAATGACTCATAAAATTTCGATCTCTGTTTAGGCCACTGCTAAGTGTCCTGAACAGTTGCATAAATTTGTATTCATGCAACCGTCTCTCTTTCGGGGTTTTAAGATTACCTTTGAGTATGGCAACCCTCAGATCGTTCATCTTATGGCCAGAGTCAGAGAAATGTTCGCCAACAGGACTGTCTTTTGTTCCGCGTGTGATGCTGTGGCGATGCAGGTTCATTCTCTTGTTTAGCCCCTGTCCTGTCTCACCTATGTAGTAGCAGCCCCCTGGGCATTTCATGCACATGATGAGGTACACGACATTGCTGGAGGAACAGGTGAACCCTCCTCTGATTTTGTATTCCCGATTCTTGTGTGGTATTTGTATTGTGTCCGCTGTGTAGAGCATTGCGCAGGTTTTGCATCTTGGGTCCTGGCATGGTTTTGTCCCGCATTCAGTTGTACTTCTGAATACTTTACTCCTCACCATAATATTCTTGAGATTCTTCAGAATACCAAGAAGTGATCTCCTTGAATACAAACAGAAGGAGACAAGCGACAGGGTACCTTTGGTGGTCACATATAACCCACACCTAGGAGCCCTACGCAAGATCGCCAGGAAACTACAACCCATCCTCCAGGAAGATACAAGACTGCAACGGGTCTTCCCTGAAGCACCCTTATTATCATACAGACAACCCCACAATCTCAAGAATATTATGATGAGGAGTAAAGTATTCAGCAGTACAACTGAATGCGGGACAAAACCATGCCAGGACCCAAGATGCAAAACCTGCGCAATGCTCTACACAGCGGACACAATACAAATACCACACAAGAATCGGGAATACAAAATCAGAGGAGGGTTCACCTGTTCCTCCAGCAATGTCGTGTACCTCATCATGTGCATGAAATGCCCAGGGGGCTGCTACTACATAGGTGAGACAGGACAGGGGCTAAACAAGAGAATGAACCTGCATCGCCACAGCATCACACGCGGAACAAGAGACAGTCCTGTTGGCGAACATTTCTCTGACTCTGGCCATAAGATGAACGATCTGAGGGTTGCCATACTCAAAGGTAATCTTAAAACCCCGAAAGAGAGACGGTTGCATGAATACAAATTTATGCAACTGTTCGGGACACTTAGCAGTGGCCTAAACAGAGATCGAAATTTTATGAGTCATTACTGACACTAGCAAACTCTCTTCCCATGAGCGCTAAAGGCCATGTCTGTACATACTGTGCTATATGTATGCACACACAGCTGTCTCTCACACATACCAATACTCCTTATTTTTCCATCCCTATACACCAATAGGGACCACATAGTATCCACACACACTTTTAGTTGTGCTACAAACTCTCACATTTCCACACCCACCCACACCATTTATATCCCCTCTCACTCCACACACACCTTGTGTAGAGCACTGTTTATACTGTGGGCTCTCCATTCATTCTTATTCACACTGATACACATACACACTCTTTCTTCACTTGCTTTCAGTAACCCTTTGACACCTCTAGCCATAAAACACATCCACATCGGGGGAAGGACCAGCACAGATAACATTCCAAGAGACACTGTTTTTAAGTAATCCTTGCTTCATTCATTGTAACATCGCCGGAAGAAGAGATCAGTGTATCTCGAAAGCTCGCACAAATAAAAGCATTTCGTTAGCCACAGAACGGTATCATCTATTTATTTTTTGATTATTGAAGCTCGGCTAACACGGTACTGATACCTCTACATATATATATATATATATATATATATATCATAAACAAGACAAACAACATCTCAGAAACGAACACTCATAATATCCACTGAAAATATTACAAACTTTAATGTATTCAAATATAACATGCTAAAAACATATTAAAAGCAAAGGGGGGGGACCCTGAATAAACATCAGATACACATATCAGAACGACAGGATAGGCTTACTGCACCAACATCCTAAATAAAGGCTAATGCCAAGAAGGTGTAGTGTGCAAAACCCCCCAAAAAAGAATCTTTCTTAGGTATGCAAGACGGGCCGATCAAAAATATAATCACAGGACCTGAGGACTACAAGCAACAAGGTGCTTGTATCACAACACATTTATACCACACATGTGTCAGAAAGATGAGATAACTGCAATGAGCAAATATTTACACAAGTTGATAAAATGGCAACAGATGTAAAGGAGAATATAATCTCAACTCCAATGTACCTAGGAAAAATCCCTGAGGTACTAAAGGTAGATGGATGGAACACAAAAATATTCAGAATGTCCAAGCTAAGCATGAACTTCATGTTGTAAATCAAAAAATGCAAAACAATATTCATCCCCAAAGAAAAATCCTAAGTACATGAGAATAAATACCATATTCCCATTGAATCCGAATTTTGGCGAATAAATTCCACATCTCTATTTGTGATATCCCCAAAATGCCATCATTGGGACATGGTAGCCTGAAAACTGGAAGGATAAGGGACTTTAGATCCTGCCCTTCGTTTGATGTAACTGTACGTTGAGCAGAACATGGCATCCATTTCCACAAGCCAAATGTCCTCACTTTCTATAACCATAATTTGGTCAACAGGCTTCCCATATTTAACAAACGTAACCTTTTCAGTGTCCCATGATGTAGTGGCTACAATGGATCATCATCTCATATCACACACATGCACAATGTACTTGTTCCAGATTCTGCTTGTAATAAGAAATAAATACATTTAAAAAAACAGTGGTCAGGATATAAAAATGGAGTACCGTGTCTGATGCTAAAAAATGCTAAACCTGTTAGACCTTGGGGCAAAGATCTTTAGATGCCATTTCAAGAAGATGTGTATCCCATTTCTGCTCTACCAGCACGGTGGAAAGCCTGTGCTGACCCATCTTGCAGCGAAGAGGTTAAAATAAATATCAGTTCTTTAAACTGTTTGTAAACCAAAAATAGGAGTACTTTGGATTTATAAATAAAAAGTAGCTGTACTTAGACTGTATTCCCTAGTATCAAACACACCATAAAAATGATGTAATTCATACCTGTTAACCCATGTGCAGGTAGATATGGGTTTAGCTGGGTATTCCTTACAGAGTCTCCAGTAAAAGGGGGTACCTGGATATCAGCACAAAATCCATTATCACTGATATCTCTTCTGCTCAACGAAGGATTACTCAAACTGAGTGTCTGCCACATTTTCATTGTCTATGGCAATAAACGGATTGCCCTATAATAAAGGGAATTGCACATTCAAACGCTATCTTTACAGTGGATTTCTGCCATTCATCTATGCAGTGGTCATTTCAAGCGGTCTCCCTGTTCTATTAATTTCTGTCTTGTGTACGATATATACAGTATAAAGTAAATGTTCTCATGGTTTCACCTTTGCTGCTTTATAAACAGTGAGACGTCATGTCTGTGTTAAACTGCCGCTCCCTTGTTCTCAGAAAAATGCTGATGAGAGTTGTATTGTCCCTGATACAGTAATCCCTTGCAGCTGTGCAGAAAGTAAACATTCGAATATGAGGCAAATAATGCAAAATAAAAATGCAATCTCACCCACATACCTGGCCAATCTAGACAAATCTAAACACGCTAACACCAAATATTTGCTGCTATCATTTTCTGAGACATGAATTACAAGTTATATTTCTTAAGGGAAAAAGGGTTATAGTAGCGCCAACTGTATATAGATGTAGGAGCAGATTTTCAGTCCCAAACACAGTGAGGTCCCGCTGCCAGAGTTCTTAGAGGTGATTCAGAATCCTCCAATCAATATCAGTGAGGAAAAAAGGGGTCCTCCGGCACGTGGTTCCACTCGTGATTTCCAGGACATATAAAAAAGAAGACGGCCAACAGTATGTAGCATTGAAGTGAATTGCGTCCCAGACTCCACAAGCCTCTCCCCTTAATCTCCAGGCCTCGGTGTGGGTCTGCCTTTGCATAAGAGAGGACGTCAGCAAGCGGCGTAAGTGGGGGACTTGTCTGGGCTCATGCACTGTAGTGGCCTGTAGTGTCCAGATTCAGTCAGACCTAAATGAGCTATATTGGATTGACTACTGTTCATCTTTTTCATATGAAATGTAAAAATTCCAAACTCTTCCCTTTGTTGCAATTTGATGTCTCGAGAATACCATACTTTGAATTTGATGAAGACAGCGGGTGTTCTGTTTTTTGCATAACTATGTGTGAGTTTTTAATATAGTACTATTTTATTCATAAATCACTTTATACTTATACAATCCCTCGTTGCGCTCCTTTTTTTTTTCTGCTGAAGTTTGCCCCGTCGATCGTGGGAAGTTTTGGAGCAGCAGGAGGGATTTTTACTTTTTATCAAGATCTTTGGAATCAGTGCGTGTGGGTTTGGACTCTGAATAGGTAAATGTTTGACCATCAATTGTTTTCTTTATCCACATCCCGCCCTCTCTTTAAGAGATATCCGATAAAGATAGATAAACTCTTGCTAAACATACAGTGATGTTGGAGAATTGTCGTTCAAGAGAGAGCACTGGACACAGGTCTGAACTTCATGCAGCTTTATTCACTCTAACATGAATGCTTCAGCCCACCCCGTCTTAACCAGGAAATACCCTTATAGTACCTCTTCCCTTACCAGTAAACAACAGATCTCTCTAGAAAGAATAAAGGCCGTTCTGTACTGTGTGCAGCCGTGCTCACGCGCGTGCATGTGCGAACGCGCGTGCAGTATGCTTTTCGCGTGTATGCTGTGAGTGAAGGTAGTGTGTGTGTGTGTGTGTGTGTGTATAGAGATTGTGAGTTATGTATTAAATAATATTTTTTAAATATAAAAAAAGTTGTAATAAAAATCATTTTTATTTATTTAACTTTGACACACACACACAATCATACATACATACACACATACATATATTACAGTGCCGGTAGCGGCGCGAAATCATTAATTTCCTCATCTTCTCCCTCGTCAGTCCGTTCCAAGCTCCCTGCCGTGCGCACGCGCGGCACCATTATAGAATGGCTGACTCACCTCAGCCAACTTAAACTGCCATGCGTGCGCACGGTGTAGCGCGCGCCCGCACTATAGAACCAGCCTATGTTTTATTGATACCTCCTACGATCAAAGTGTTCTAATGATGGCAGTGGCATGTTTAAAGTGCTACATCTGGGTAATTAATTTACCAAATTTTGACACCTATAAGTATTCAGAGATACAGAAGTCTATTTTTTCCACCTGTAATATCTGTTTGGTTAACCAACCAGAATAATAACTAGAGAACAAAGACACCCTATGGGCAGCACTCGTTGTATGTGATAATGAAATGGTGATAGACTTAAAATTAAAATACTTTAATTATGTTTGTTAAAATAAGTGTCAAAATCGTTGTAATAAATGGACAACTGACAGTGGTAACAAAACACATAAAACAGACAAAAATACACAATTCTAAAACAGAAATCCAGGGGGAGAGGTGGAGATCCCACCTATCTGCTAATTAGCAGAGATGAACAATCAAGGACTAGATGATCAACCCCCTAGTTCAGCAATGACAATGTTAAAAAGCCTGTAAAGTAGATGTTCATGAACACTTTGATTACCATCTCTATCTGCCTATAGTTAGGCTTGCTTAACCCTTTATTTAGGGACCCCTCACGACCAGAGCCATTTCAACATTGTAGCCTACAAAACTACTATCAGTGAGCTCTCACTCAATTGCTACATACTCTGCATAGCATATTGGCATATACTTTTGCATGGTTAGTCCACCGTCACCTGTATCTACTTTACAGGCTTTTTCACCTTGTCATTGCTGAACTAGGGGGTTGACCATCTAGTCCTTGATTGTTCATCTCTGCTACTTAGCAGATAGGTGGGATCTCCACCTCTCCCCCTGGATTTCAGTTTTAGAATTGTGTATTTTTGTCTGTTTTATGTGTTGTGTTACCACTGTCAGTTGTCCATTTATTACAACGATTTTGACACTTATTTTAACAAACATAATTAAAGTATTTTAATTTTAAGTCTATCACCATTTCATTATCACATACAACGAGTGCTGCCCATAGGGTGTCTTTGTTCTCTAGTTATTATTCTGTTCTCTCCCCTTATTGCACCGTTGTTGATTTCACTTCATTATAGGCTGATGCGAGGGTCTCCACCCCTTCCCCTTCCCCCATTGTTGTATGGTTAACCAACCAGAAAACATAAAACCAAAACCAAATGCAATTCAGTGTGTGTCCATCAGATGGCGCAGTTTAAATATTTACATCCGCTGAAACCAGCTCATGTGCTGTCTACAACAACACACACAAATAAAATGACATAGCAGAAGCAGCTGCACCTACACCCCATGCTCCAGATGTGTTTTCACTGCATCACCACTACCATGGTGACCATTGCCAATGGGCTTATGATTCTACCTGGGCCTGATGTTGCCAGCGTTTGCTCCCTCCCCCCTTTCAGCCACTGAACAGGTTTAGTTTTATATTCAATTTTTTTAATGAAGTAAAGAAGTACCGTATTATTTTTTATTATTAAACAGTAACAGTAAACAAATGCACAACAATAAGTTGCAGGTGTATCATTTTATAACAGCGCTGTTTTGACTCTACTGTATTACCATTTATAGATAGCAGCAGAGGAGGAAGTGCAGCTGCGCTGGCTGGGGCTCCAGTAGCCTACAAATATTTGCACTAGTCAGGTAATGTCAATGGTGGATTCTTCACTAGGCCTGATAGGCCCGGGCCAAGGACGGCAACATTTTGGGGCAGCCAATTTCTTTTTGTTTTCCCCCCATATACAGAGGTCCCGCTCTCTTCCCCACTGGTTGCCGGGGGAGAGTGTGGGGCCTCTGTAAAGTTCTTAAATTCTCTTCCGTGCCGCGCTCCTTCGTGCTGCCCTCCTCTTTCATGTGCCATTGCAGCGTCATGTGACACGCATGAAGGAGGAGGACGGCACGAAAGAGGAATGTGGCACCAGGTAAGTGCCTATTGGTGGCAGTTTTGTAAATCTGCCACTGGGTAGCATGCAATGCAAACAAAGTGCAATAGAACTGAATACATTATAGCAACGCAATATAATCATTTTTAGTTTGACTGCATACATGTATAATACGGTACATTAAGTAATACAAGAATTTGCTCCTTTCTAAACAGGGCCAGACAGATCTCGGGATGGTGAGGAGGGGGAGAGGTGAGGAAATTGTTGAGTGGTAAGGGGGAGTGGGGGAGTGGGGGAGTGGGTGAAGGGGTTGAGAATGTTGTTGTGGGTGTTGGGGGGGATAGTGTGTTTGTTGGTGGTGATGGGGGGGGTGTTATGGGTGTTAGTAGGTCCTGTTCATACAGCAAAATGTAAAAACCTCCCAAGTTAAAAAGGTGTGGAGGGGAAAGTTCTGGGAGGAGGGGCGAGTTCTGGGTGGAGGGGACACCTACTATGGTTGTTTCCCCTCATACAGAGGTAAAAGGAAAGGTTCACAGTTTGTGTTAGGACCTGCAAAATTTGGTTATACCTTGACGGGGTATGAAGGCTTATGATGCTTTGGCCAAAGGGTTTAACTAAATAACCAAGAAAAATATTATTATTGAGGTATCTACATTTTATACAAATTACCATATATGTTTTGTCAATTGGATGTACCATTGGGCTCCTCTAACACACACACACACACACACACACACACACACACACACACACACACACACACACACACACACACACACACACACACACACACACACACACACACACACACACACACACGCTAGGTACCTTTTGTCCAGGGATCACCACTTTCACACAGCCTTCCAGGTAGAGGAGACAGTCTTCTGACACAGAGGTGAAAAATAAAACTTTGGCCTGTTTATTTTGCCATTCAAATGTTACAGCAGGTAACATGAGTAAATCAAACAAACAAACCAAAAGTCCTTGCTCTCCTGAGCACAAAACAGGTTTCTCAGTACAAACTTCTCTGAGAGTAAAAAAGGTCTGCCTTGCTCTGCTCAGAGCAGGTTTTAAATCAGCTTCCTGCCTCAATCAGCAGGTGCAGCCATGTGAAACCAGAGAGAGCTAGAATTCCCGGTCTGGACTCCACCTGGCAAATCTCCAAAACGTGGAGTGGGGCAGAAACCCTGCAATAATTGAGGGCCATAATATACACTTTCCACTATTGTTCCCTCACATCTGTCACATATCCTCCACCCCAGCTCAGACCTAGTGGGGTATGTGACCATGCACACCAGTGAATGCATTCTTGATAGGCCATCTGCATTTCCTTGTTTACTGCCTGCCCTGTGTTCTACTGAGAACTTGTAGGGTTGCAGACTAAGAAACCAGCGAGTCACTGTGCTATTTTTCTCCCTATTCTGACTCATCCAGGTTAGGGGTGCGTGGTCTGAATTTCCTGCCTAACAGGTAGTATTTAAGACTGTCTACTGCCCACTTTATAGCAAGACACTCTTTTTCAACTATGGAATAGTTTCTTTCCAGTGGGTTCATTTTTCTGCTTAGGTACAAGATAGTATTTTCTTCATTCTGGTTCTCTTGTGAGAGGACCGCACCAAGCCCTACGTCCGGCGCATCGGTTTGCAAAATAAACTCTCTAGAAAAATCAGGGGTTACTAAAACTGATTGGACACATATGGCTTCTTTCAATGTCCTGCATGATTGTTCTTTTTCTAGGGACCATCAAGCCTTTCCTTTGTCTATTGAGAAAAAGGCACATGGGCTAGTGATAAGAGAACAAGATATGTGGGTATTCCTTTCAGTCAGTAGTACTGCCATCTGTGTGTGATTGTGCTCATCTCCAATTAGGAAGTGGACCTGCAGGACTGAGGTAGGGATGCAAATTAACCGACCAGCACCCAGTGACAGAGTCCTGTTAGAGTATCCATTGTCTGTATGCAGGCAGAATTCAGGGCTGGTGGCAGTGGTCCAAAATCAAGTAAACAGGCAGCAGTCAGGGCTGGCGGCAGTGCAAAGTCTAGTAAACAGGCAGAGAGGTCAGGGCTGGTGGCAGTGGTGTAAAGTCCAGTAAACATGCAAAAGGTCAGGGCATGCAGAAAGCAGCGAGGACAGGGTCACGGTCCGGGGTCAGCAACAGGGGAATCCAAACAGACGAAAGTGGAATGCATGACAGCGTAGACAACAGGAACTGCAAACATTAGAACCTTGCTTGGCAACTCCCACTAGGAACTGTAGTCTTTTATAGCAGGCTGCCAGTACCCAAAATGGCCAAAGTGAGCATAAAGGGCAGGCAACATGGAAAACCCGAACTGCAGCAAAATCCGTCACGGATCGAGCAGAATCCTAACAGTACCCCCCTCTTGAGGAGAGACCTCCGGGCGATCTAAGACGGTTTAGCAGGAAATTTTCAATGAAACGCACAGACCAAGTTGGGAGTACGACATCCCTGGATTTGATCCATGAATTCTCCTCGAGTCCTTAATCCTTCAAATGGACCAAGTACTGTAGCCCGCCATGGGATCTACAGGAATCCATTATCTGGCATACTTCAAATTCCTCCTGGAACATCCACCAAGAACGGTCTAAGTGGAGGGAGAATAGGAGGAGAAGGAGTTCTGGATTAATGGCTTGAGGAGGGAAACATGGAACACTGGGAGTATTCTTAAACTATCCGGAATTCCAGTTTGAACGCCCCCTGGTTGACCTATTTCAGGATTTTGTAAAGGTCCAATTAACTTGGGCCCGAGTTTGGAGGAAGGCAGTCTCAGCCGGATATTTTCTTGCAGTCAGCCAAACCTTTTCTCCCACTTGAAACAGGGGAGGTGGTCGTCCACATTTATCTGCCTGGGTTTTTTGCTGGAGGGCGGCTTTGGTCACATTGGCCTGGATTTTCTTCCAGAGTAATTGGAGTTCTTGGATCTTATCATCCACTGCAGGAACTCCGGAGAGAGGACTGGAAGGAGAAAGGGAAGCAGGATGGTACCAGTAGACACAAAAAATGGTGATTCCAGTGTGTAATCATGCTTTATGGAATTGCTGGAAAACTCGGCCCACGGGAGCAGATCAACCCAGTCATCCTGTAGCTCCAAAATAAAGCTACCTGTGAGTAGGGTTTCAGTTTTACCCCTCTGGACATTCAACCTCCGGAACTTAGCATTAGTTGTGTTAATAAATAGCTTTTTTAATAATATATTTTAGACTTGCTAGTGTTGTTGTGTTGTCTGTCTTGTCTGCTATGTGTTGTTAGTTGGTTCTTTTAAGTCAACAGTATTAGGCATACTGCACCATAATCTGTTTTCTTTCTTTTTCATATTGCACGGTCTGGGAGGAGAGTTGTCAGCATATTTCCTCTGTTCATCCAAGGACTGTCATTTAGACGTCACCCTTTATGGTTTGGAATTAATTGACATTCTATTATTATCAATTTTAGGCGCCAGTTTTTCTTTTTTTCCATGGTCCTCAACTGACTGTACGGTCAGTTTTTACCTGGCTGCCAGTTGTTTATAATTTGCACTAATTATTTTACTTAGTATACATTTTAATGATTCATTAGCGCTGTTTTACCCGTCTTTTTCTGTTAAGGACTGGTTGGCCCTTTCCATGAGACCATTGGACTGGGGATGATAGGAAGAAGAGAAATGTAGGGAGACACCCATTCTTTGGCAGAAGACTTTTCAAAATCTGGAGATGAATTGGGATCAGTGGTCTGAAACTATATCCATCTATCAGTCTGGGCGCATACAACGCAATCTGCCAAAAACTCCTTCACATCTTTGCGGATCTCAAGGCCACCAAAAGATCTTTTCAAGGAAATTACATGTCTTCCTAACTCCCGGGTGACCAGCAGTCTTGGAGTTATATCCCCATTGCAATACCTCACTTTGAAATTGGGGGAGGACAAATAGTTTGGATGAATGACTGGACGTTGATCTGGAATCTTCTGCCTGGGCCTGTGAAATCTGTTGCAGGAGTGAAGATGAAACTGCAGAAGTGATTTGAGAAGATTTAATGATGGGCCCCTGCTCTCCTTGGCGTTGTCTTGGGAGAATTGCCTGGATAGAGCATTTGCTTTGATGTTCTTGGATCCTGGATGATAGGAGATCACAAAGTTGAACCAAGTGAAGAAGAGAGCCCACCTCGCCTGACGTGTCCCGTCTTTTTGCTCCTTCAATATATTTGAGGTACTGTACTTGTGGTCTATAAGCATTGTGATTGGAGAATTTGCCCCTAAAGCAAATGTCTCCATTCTTCTAGGGCCATTTTCATGGCTAGAAGTTCACAATTTCCAACATCATAATTTCTTTCAGAGGCAGACTTTTTTTTAAAAAGAAGGCACACGGGTGGAGTTTCCCATTTAATTAATTTCTTTGAGAAAGAACAGCTCCAGCTTCCAGATCAGATGCGTCCACTTCAAGCACGAAGGGTTTTGTAGGATCTGGATGGATCAGCACAGGTGTGGACAAAAAGGCAGACTTGAGCTTCTCAAAGCTAGAAGAGCCTCAGAGGGCCATATCTTAGGGTTCACCCCTTTCTTAGTAAGAGCTGTAATCACCTTGGATAAGTTCCTCATAAAACGTCGGTTGTAGTTGGCAAACCCAATAAATCATTGACTTGGTTTGAGGCCTGTCGGTGAAGGTCAATGCAGCACTGCCAATACTTTTGCACAACCCATCTCAAACCCAAGGGAAGAGTTGAAATACCCAAGGAAGGGAATCTTCTTTTGTTCGAGCTTGGCAAAGAGGGAGTGGTCCCAAAGTTTTTGGAGGACCAGTCTAACCTGTGCCTGATGTTCGGACAAAGAACTGGAAAAAAAATAAGGATATCATCCAGATATACCACGAGAAATTGGTCAAGTAGATCCCGGAAAATCTCTTTGATGAAATTTTGAAATACGTCCGGTGAGTTGCATAAACCGAATTACATAATTAGATATTCATAGTGGCCGTCACGGGTATTAAAGGCTGTCTTCCACTCATCACCCTCTCTGATCCAAATTAAATTGTAAGCTCCTCGAAGATTCAGTTTGGTGAAGAGCCTAGCATTGTGTAAGTTGTCAAACAGTTCAGGAATGAGGGGTAGAGGATACCATTTATTATAGTGATTTTATTTAGCCCCCTGTAGTCAATACAAGGCCTGAGAGAACCATCTTTTTTGGAAACAAATAAGAAACCTACACCAGCGGGAGAACTTGATTTGCGAATAAACCCACGCTGAAGGTTCTCCGAAATGTATTCCCATATAGCCTTGGTTCTGGTTCCAAAAGGGGGTAAGTACAGCCTCAAGGAGGGATGGCCCCTGGGAGCAGATCGATTGCACAATCATAAGGTCGGTGTGGTGGTAACTCCTCTGCCTAGTTTTTGTCGAATACATCGGCAAACTCCTGGTAAGAAACTGGAAGGCATGACGAGGAAGTCCCAGTAAGTAGCCGAACCTCAGAGATGGTGCGAGACACCAGAAGACTGGCAATGTTGTCCCTAGGCTGTCACTTGATTTGGTCGCCCAATCGATCTTAGGGATGTGGTGTCACAACCAGGGAGGTCCTAGGACCACTGGAGTCGAGGGAGAGTAAATGACATAGAATGACAGTGTCTCTATGTGAAGTGCTCCAACTGTAGCCAGCAAAGGATTAGTCTCAAGGATGATGGTCCCAGGTATTAGAGGTCTTTCATCAATGGGTGGTCAATGAAATTCCCTCCGGCTCCTTAATCTAAAAAAGCCTGAGTGAAAATGGAGGCTGGTCCCCAGGAGAGTGAAACCAGCAAGAGCAGCCATGAAGGTTGTGACTGAGAAGGAATAGAAATAGAAGAGGAATAGAAGAAATGCCCAGGGAATATACCTCTATCTTCACTGGGCACTGCAGTTTCCTGATTTAGGACAATTTCGGGCATGATGATCTTTGAGCCCACAGAACAGACACAGCTCCCTGACATGTCTCCTACTTCAATCATGCTCAGGTTATTTGGTATCACCTAATTGCATCGGTTCCTCCTCAGAGAAAGGTATAGTAAGAGGAGTCTAAAAGTGGGGAGCAACCCAGATTATTGGGGTTTTTGAGGACTGGTCTCGCTCGATCTGTCACTCTCACATCCGGAGATCCATTCTGATACAGAGAGCAATTAATTGCTCCAGATACTTGGGGGTATCCCTGGAAGTCAGTTCGTCCTTTAAGCACT
This sequence comes from Ascaphus truei, assembly GCF_040206685.1. Classification (NCBI taxonomy): domain Eukaryota; kingdom Metazoa; phylum Chordata; class Amphibia; order Anura; family Ascaphidae; genus Ascaphus; species Ascaphus truei. The sequence continues at coordinate 59,437,387 of NC_134488.1, read as the reverse complement.
CAGAAAGCCCCTGCCAAAATGCTTCCAGCAGAGCTTCATTGTTTCAGCTCATCTCTGCAGCAAGGGTTCAGAATTCGATGGTATACTGGCTCACAGGGTTCCTTGCCGGATTCGAAGGAGCGAAGCAGAGGACCCTCGACCGGGTGCATCAAAAACTCTTTTGAATGCTTGGAGAAAGGCAGCGGCGTCATTACCAGTGCGGACTCCTTTTCCCAGAGAGGGGGAGGCCCAGGCCAAAGCCATCTGTCAGTAGGGAAATTATGTAGGCTACCCTGGATTGATGGGTGAAGAACATGGAGGGCTGGAGTTTGAACTTAATCGACCACTGGTTCAAAAATCATCTACAAGTCATAGGGTCCCCTCCATAACGTAGAGGCATCAGGATCTGTGGTTCCCTTGGTGTAGGGGATGATGGAGCTGCGCAGGAGGTGCTGCCAGCGATGGCAGTGCTAGGGTATAACCCACCTGGAGTGTATCCAGCCGGATAATAATGTCCTGAAGTCAGCTAGAAATGAGTGCCATCTGTTGGTTTTGCTGGCGAGGTGTGTTTTATGATCTCCGAGTAGTTCCCCTTGGAGAGATATGACTTGTGCTACCTCAGCGGGGTCCATGTTTGGCTGAGCAAAATGTGCCGGTGCTCATCTCCAATCAGGAAGCGGACCCGCAGGACTGAGGTAGGGATGCAAATTAACCGACCACAGCCCAGGGACAGAGTCCTTAGAGTATCTTTAGTCGCTAAGCAGGCAGAGGTCAGGGCTGGCGGCAGTGGTGCAAAGTCCTGTAAACAGGTAGAGGTCAGGGCTGGAAACAGTGGTGCAAAGTCCAGTAAACGGGCAAAAAGTCAGGGCACACACAAAGCATTGAGGTTGGGGTCACAGTTGAGGTCAGTAACAGGGCTATCCAAACAGACAAAAAGGGTAAGGCGTGAAACAATAGACAACAGAAACTGCAAACGTTGCCCCTTGAAGAAGTCTTACGGGACAAAACGCGTTGAGACCTACTAGAGCTTATACCCACCTACTTGATGGACTATACAAGACCCCTTAGAGCTGTCTGGAGCTCTGTACCCCCTCCATGTGGTATCCCCTAGTGTATGGCCATCACTGGGGTTTACTGAGAGTGGGGACCCAGTTGTTTCAGTACAACCTTTTTGGCTGTCTGTATTTACAGCTCTGTAAGTGTTTATTATTATTAATTTATAAAGATTATACCCCTTTTTTCCTGCGTCCTTTTCCTGCTGGGAGTGTCCTGTGACTTCAGAAGTCTTCCTAAGTTGGTTACTTGAACAACCAAAAAGCGAATAACAACACTATACAATGTGAGTGCATTTACTGTACAGTCTATAATTAATATTGATATATACAGTATTACACTATTTGTGTTTCCTCTGCTCCCTCTTTTGGGAATATCCTGCCATCTGTGAGCCTGCAAGGCATCGGGAGTATCCTGTCGTCAGAGAGTCCATTTACCATCAGAAGTATCCTGACATCGGAGAGCTACAACATCAGTGTGGTTAAACTTATTAACCGAAATGCCTGATTGATCTTATAACATGTGAGTGCATTACCACCTTTTATTCATATTGATTCCATACAGTATTATACTATTGTGTTCTCTTTCCTTTACATATTCCAACTTGGATGTGAGTGTGCATTAGATCCCCCCCTCTCTTAAACGTTGCTCGGCGTCTCCCACTAGGAACTGCAGCCTTATACACTGGCGACACACTTTATTCGAGCTCGGCTAGTCCCACGAATTCGGGTATACCCGGGTGTATTGAGGTTTGTGACTGTTTTCTGCCCGAGTGCATTGGGTTATTTTCCAAGCAGGGATTGAAGCATTTTATTCCCACTGGCTGCAATACTGCACAGTATATATATATATACTGCATTACAATTCATGAATTTATGCCATCTGGTAGACACGCGAAGCATTGCAGCCTATTAAATCCTAATCATTATCATTTAACAGATCAGCCGCCCGTCAGCCAGGCATGAACCCAGGCTTGGAAGGCAAACGCAACGAGGCTTGTCAGAGGTGAGGAGCGGCGCATTCCAGGTATCTGCCAGGTACATACTGGGTATTTGCTCGAATAAAGTGTGTCGGTGCAGTATAGCAGGCTGCCAGTACCCAAAATGGCCAAAGTGAGCAGAAAGGGCAGAAGAACCACAGCAAAACTTGGCACGGATCGAGCAGAATCCTTACACCGTGCAACTTTTTATATTAATCTCTCTTATTGAAGAGATAATACAGAATCTTGTGGCAGATTTGGGCATATCTTCCATTCATCAAGGCAACCCCTCTGTATCCTCCTCGTATTCTACACCTCTTACTAATTCTCCTGATGCTTTCCTTGACTCTATTTCCTCTGTCACTGAGGAGGAAGTGGTTTTACTGTACTCCTCTCCCTCTACCACTTGCCCTCTAGACCCCATTCCCTCCCATCTCCTCAAACCTTTTGCTCCCACTCTAATCCCTACGCTCACCAATATTTTCAACTCCTCCTCTGCTCTGTTACCTTTTCCACCTCCTTCAAGCATGCAACAGCTATACACTTACTCAAAAAGAGCATGATTGACCTGTCTCTCTAACTATTGTCTCCCGTCTGCCTTTTGCCTCTAAACTCCTAGAATTAATTGTATTCTCTCGCTTCCTCCATTTTTTGCTCCTATTCTCTCCTAGATCCTCTACAATCTGGCTTCCGCACTGCTCACTCCAGTGAAACAGCCCCCACCAAATTAACTAATGACTTCCATGCTATCAAAGACCTTACTCATTACACTCTGCTCATACTGCTCGACCTCTCTGCAATCTTTGATACTGTGGACCAGCCGCTTCTCCTTCACATTCTCCCTACTCTTTGTATCCATAAAAGAGCCGTATCTTGGGTTCTACTTACCTGTCCCATCGTGCTTTCAATGTCTTGTTTGCCAACACGTCCTCCTCCTTCTCTGTCGATCTCTCTGTGGGCGTACCTCAGGGGTCTGTCCTGGGACCTCTTATTTTCTTATTTATTCTCTCTGAACTCTCTCTAAGTGGCCTTATCACATCTCTTGGGTTCAAATATCACCTCAATGCTGATGACACACCCATTTACCTTTAAACCCTTGACATTACACCTGCTGTACAGACAAGGTTTCTGAATGTCTCTTTGCTATAACATCCTGGATGGCCTTCCTCCGCCTCAAACTTAATGTGTTGTAGAAAGCACTTTCTACTTCCTCCCAAGCCTGGCCCTACTGCCCCTTTCTACATTACTGTTGGCAGAAATATTATACACCCAGTGTCACAAACACGCTGCCTAGGTGTCACATTTGACTCTTGTGGGATGTCACTTAGTTCAACAAGAGTTTGCACAGACAGAGCCCACTCTCTCTCCATTATCCCTGTCTGTTTATTGATTCTTTAATAGGGATGAGGTGGGATAAGGTTAAACAAAACTTTTAATTAACAAACACTTTCCTTTTCAGAGGCCCTTAAGAATTGCAATGTGTAATATATTTCCAGAGAAACAAAATTAGCCAAGTGTTTGCTCTTAGCATGATTAGATTCGTTTACGGAAGCCAATTAGATTGCAAAATTATTCACAAAAAGCTGTTTTTTGGCCAGCTACTGTAATGTAAGATGAGTTTACTGGAGTCAAACATTTGAGGAGAATTTCAGATATTTGTAGTTGGCGGTAAAGTATATATTTTTTGCAAAAGTTGCGGAGCTTTTTACATCATTGGATTTATTAGATGAGGGAATATTCTTATTTTCATCACATTCAATCTACATTCATTCAATTCACTTTTCAACTAGTAGATCACTCTATTTTCACAATATCAACATTTCTGTCTTTTATTAATTTTTTCTTTGCTATTTTTCCTTTCAAATCTAATGGCATTATATCTCTGCACACTGTATTATTCATACATGTATCATTCCACTGTTACCAAACAGGGATTTTATATTAGCTTTGTTTGTATGGCAACTGTTGTACTGTTAGGTGGTTGAAGATTCATGAAAATATGTTTGTTTTTTATGTATTGGTTACACTTGTTTAGTTAGCAACATGTATCAATTTATTTTCACCATATGGTTTATACCATCAGGTTATAGTTACATAGTTACATAGTTACATAGTAGATGAGGTTGAAAAAAGACGTACGTCCATCAAGTTCAACCTACTGTATGCTAAATTTAGACAACGGATACTTTATTCTATATCTATACTTACTTATTGATCCAGAGGAAAGCAAACAAAAAACCCCAGTAAGGAGAAAAATGAATTCCTTCCTGACTCCAAGAATTGGCAATCGGATTAATCCCTGGATCAACATCCTTCCCATGTATACTTATTTGGTATATCCCTGTATACCTTTCCCATCTAAAAAGATGTCCAACCTTTTTTTGAACAAATCTATTGTATCTGCCATCACAGTCTCCATGGGTAATGAATTCCACATTTAAACTGCCCTTACTGTAAAGAACCCTTTCCTTTGTTGCTGGTGAAATTTCCTTTCCTCCAACCTTAAGGGATGGCCCCGAGTCCTTTGTACTGCCCGTGGGATGAATAGTTCTTTTGAAAGCTCCTTGTATTGTCCCTGAATATATTTGTATATAGTTATCATATCCCCTCTTAGACATCTCTTTTCTAATGTAAATAAATCTAATTTAGCTAGCCTCTCCTCATAAGTTAGAATGTCCATCCCCTTTATTAATTGGGTGGCTCTTCTCTGCACTCTCTCTAGTTCCATAATGTCTTTTCTTAGGATTGGTGCCCAAAATTGTACTCCATATTCAAGGTGTGGTCTTACTAATGCTTTGTAAAGGGGCATAATTATGTTTGCTTCCCTTCCATCCATTGCCTGTTTGATGCAAGATATGATCTTGTTTGCCTTTGCAGCTACTGCATGACATTGGGCACTATTGCTAAGCCTGCTGTCTACAAGCACTCCTAAATCCTTCTCATCAAGGATTCCCCCAATATATCTCCATTTAATTTGTAAGTCGCCTTTTTATTCTTGCATCCCAAATGCATAACCTTACATTTATCTGTATTAAACCTCATTTGCCATTTACCTGCCCACGTTTCCAGTCTCTCCAAGTCCTTCTGAAGAGAAATTACATACTGCTCTGATTCTATTACCTTACACAATTTAATATCATCAGCAAAGATGGAGACTTTGCTCTCAATCCCAACCTCAAGGTAATTAATAAACAAGTTAAAAAGGAGGGGTCCCAGTACCGATCCTTGAGGTACTCCACTCACGACTTTAGCCCAACCTGAAAAAGTTCCATTTATGACAACCCTCTGTTGTCTGTCCTTTAACCAGTTTTCAATCCAGGTGCATATATTATTACTGAGTCCAATTTTCTTTATTTTGTACACCAAACTCTTGTGTGAAACCGTATTAAAAGCCTTTGCAAAATCTAAGTAGACCACATCAACTGCATTACCCTGGTCTAAATTCCTACTTACCTTCTCAAAGAAACAAATAAGGTTAGTTTGGCAAGATCTATCCTTCAGAAATCCATGCTGACTATTACTAATAATTTTGTTTTCCATTAGGTATTCCTGAATATATCCCGTATTAAACCTTCAAGTAATTTCCCTACTATTGAAGTCAGGCTTACGAGTCTGTAATTTCCCGGTTGTGATCTAGCTCCCTTTTTAAATATAGGCACCACATCTGCTTTACGCCAATCTTGTGGTACTGAGCCTGTGGAAATGGAGTCCTTGAATATTAAATATAATGGTTTTGCTATTACTGAGCTTTACTTCTTGAGAACTCTTGGATGTATGCCATCGGGGCCAGGTGCCTTATTTACTTTAATTTTTTCAAGTCTCTTATGAACTTCTTCCTCAGTTAACCAATTGGTCATTAATATGGAGGTTGTGGCTTCCTCCTGTGGCACTACTATTGAACTTGATTCTTCCCTGGTAAACACAGAGGCAAAGAATTTGTATAATACCTCAGCTTTTTCCTTATCTCCAATAATCTGCCTACCCATCTCACACTGAAAGGGTCCTATATTTTCTTTTCTCATTTTTTTGTTATTAAGGTACTTAAAGAACTTTTTAGGGTTGACCTTACTTTCTATTGCAATCCTTTTTTTATTATCTATTTTTGCTAATTTAATTGCCCTTTTGCAATTTTTGTTACATTCTGATATTTTGATACGATGTCTCTGTCCCTTCTGACTTAAAGAATCTAAACGCCTTCCTCTTCTTGTCCATTTCCTCCCCTACTTGTTTATTTAGCCACATTGGTTTTGACTTATTTCTTTTATACTTATTACCCAAGGGTATACACTGATAAGTGTGCTTTTCTAACAATGTTTTAAAGACTGCACATTTATCTTCTACATTTTTCCCTGCAAAAACATCATCCCATTGTATTACTACTAGATTAGACCTCAGTTTATTAAAATCTGCCTTTCTAAAGTTTAAAGTCTTTGTTGAACCAAAGTAATCTGTTTTTTGATAATTTATTTCAAATGAGACCATGTTATGATCACTGTTACCCAAATGTTCCAGGACTTGAATATTTGTTATTACTTCTACATTGTTTGATATGACCAAATCCAGAACTGCCCCTCTCCTGGTTGGTTCCTCAATAATTTGGGTCACATAATTATCTTTAAGCACCCCCAAAAACCTGTTTCCTTTTGTTGTAATGCCAATCTCATTGCCCCAGTCTATGTCTGGATAATTAAAATCCCCCATTATGCAAACATGACCCAGTTTTGATGCCTTCTCCATTTGCAAATGTATTTTAGCTTCCTCAATCTCACAGATATTTGGTGGTTTATAGCATATTCCCACAAACATTTTCTTTATACTTTTACCTCCACTGCTAATTTCTATCCACAAGGTCTCTACATTTTCATCATTCCCTTCATAGACATCATCCCTTATAATAGGTTTTAGATCTGGTTTAACATATAGACATACTCCACCTCCCCTTCTATTTGTTTGATCCTTCCGAAAAAGAGAATACCCCTTTAAATTAACTGTGCAGTCATGAGTTTCATCACACCATGTTTCAGTAATGCCTATGATATCATACTGCTCCCTTGTATCTATTAATTCAAGCTCCCCATTTTATCTGTCAGGCTTCTTGCATTAGCAAGCATGCATTTAATTTTTTTTTCAGTCTGTACTATTATCTTATCTGCTCCTTCCTTTCTGCTCCAACTTGGTTTAGTCTTTAGAAGTTTTCTAGTATTATCTCTATTTACTATGGGTATCTCACTGCTTGTCAAACTTGCACTTGCCCCCATTCTACCTCCATACCACCTTGTATCCTCATCTATTCCATTTAGTTCATTATCTGTTTCATTCCCCTCCCCCCTTCATCCTAAATCTCCTCCAACCTTTTTAGCATTCTCCCCCCAAGCACAGAAGATCCCTCTTCATTGAGGTGCAATCCGTCCCTAGAATATAGATGGCACCTCTCAGAAAAGGAGTCCCAGTGCTCTAAAAACCCAAACCCCTCCTTCCTACACCACTTTCTTAACCATGCATTAACCTCCCTGATCTCTGACTTTCTCCTTGCGGTAGCGCATGGCACTGGTAGTATTTCAGAAAATACTACCTTGGAGGTCCTTGCCTTAAGCTTTTGGCCTAGATCCCTGTAATCATTTTTTAGGACCCTCCATCTTTCTCTAACTTTGTCATTGGTGCCTACATGTACCAAGACCGCCGGGTCAATCCCAGCCCCCCCCAACAATCTGTCTACCCGATCCACAATGTGCCGAACCCGAGCACCCGGGAGACAACAAACTGTTCGGTTCATGCGGTCCCGGCAACAGATTGCCCTATCTACCTTCCTTATAATGGAGGCCCCTACCACCACAATCTTTCTTTGCATCTGAGCATCCTGAGTCCCCACTGTGCTGGAGGAACTATTCCCCTGGCTGCTAGTGGAATTAGTCTCCCCCAGCCTTGCCATTTCTGCCCCAACATTCCCAATATCTTCACTCAACATGGCCAATCTATTGGGATGTGTCAGCTCAGAAACGACCTGCCTCTCCCTATTGCCCCTGCTTCCCCTTCTAACTGTCACCCAGCTACCTACCTGCTCCTCACTAACAGCAACTAAGCTACCTACCTGCTCCTCACTAAAAGCGCCACCATCTGCACCACTAGTCGAAGCAAGGGCCTGCTCAGTGAGCTCTAATTCCCTTTCAAGATTGCCAATGTCCCTCAATATTGCAAGTTGCCTCTTCAGATCAGCAATCTCTGATTCTAAAGAGACCACCTGCTCACACCTCTCACAGCGGTATGCTCCTTGGAACAGCTGCTCCAAGTGCACATACATGTGGCAAGATGTGCATTGAGTGGCATTTTCAATCCTGCTCATTCTAGCAACTATGAAGTTTAGAAGTACTAACAGTAAACTGTACTTCAATATACTATACCCTGTTTAACCGCTTCCTTGTTCAAACTGCTTCTGGTTCTAACTGCACACACTTTAACCAACCAGCACTTCAATCAACCACACAGATCAATCAATACACGCAAGCTCAGAATACGTTAGAAGCCTCTGTTTAAATAGGGACACCCACCAGGTGTGTTAGGTTATCAATTAACTAACCCCACCCACTGCAGGTGTGTTAGGCAAGCCAATTAACCAACCACACCCACTCTGCCTCAGGCAGGAGAAAGGGAAAAAAAAGTTACAGGCTTCAAATTACAGCACACTTTAAAAATAGATTAACCCACTGCACACTCCCTAAAAACAGCCACCCCTGCTAGTATACCCAGCACTTCCCTTTCCTTCTGGTTCTAACTACACACACTTTAACCAACCAGCACTTCAATCAACCACACAGATCAATCAGTACACGCAAGCTCAGGATTCGTTAGAAGCCTCTGTTTAAATAGGGACACCCACCAGGTGTGTTTTTCTACTTGTAGTTAGTTCAAGTACAATATTCTCCTGTAGCTATAGTATTTAATGTGATGGTTTGGAATTGTTATCATGTACAAATTTATGGCCTCCGTCATATTTATTTAATTCCTCATTTCACCCTTCCCTTTATTCATATTCAATCTTCTTTCTCTGTGTATTTTCTTTTTTATTCCCCGCCCTTTCTTTTTCCCTTTCCTCCACAATTCCCCCTTCCTGTTTCTTCCCTTTTTCCTCTGCTTCCCTCTCTGCTTTCCCCTTTTCCCCTCCCCCTTTCTTCACTCCTTTCCCCCCTTTCTCTTCAATTTATCACTCTTCTTTTTCCCATTTCTTTTGTTTTGAATATGATCTTCTTTATAATTTTTTATCTTTAATTATTGTATGTATCATTTGTTATTTTTACTAGTGCTAATAAACTTATTGTTATAGTTGTATATTATTACAATTTAATCATATTATTATATTGTGCTATATAATTTATATAATCATACCATTTGAGACATGTTGGCATTATATGTGTAGGAAACATATCCATAGCAACATATATATGATAGATATCTTTGTATCTGTTTTTAATGTGTGTAGGACTTTAACTGTGATTCATATCCACCGTCATGGATATGATTAGTTATACCGGTAATTGATCCCCGTGTAGGAGGTATATAAGATCGGACACTGACCTGTAGAGTGTGCTGCCCTGATGAAGAACAGATGTGTTTGAAATGCATTGTGGCCCTGGCATAGTTGATGCCTGATCGGTGTTTGCCACAGTGCCTAACTTGCACTTGCAGCATTCACACCAGCCTCCTGTATGCTGAGTTCCTTGGGAGAGACGCAACTCAGAAGTGTAGGATCGCTGGCACTATCAAGCTAGTCCAATCACACAGGACTTGAAGCTGGCTAATACCACACTTCCCTGGCAGGGCCGCCAACAGGAGGTGGGGTCTGATGGGGGTGGTGTCCTGGGCCCGCTGGCTTGGGGGGCTCAGCCGTCTGGCGCTGCAAATTTCCCCCGATCTCTGGCCAGGCCCTGCTGCTGGTCACGGCTGTGCCCCCAGTGGGGTTCAGTCAGTCGCGTTGGCGGGGCTAGGTGGCGAGTAGATTTTTTGGTTCAGCAAGTAGATTTTTGGGTGATGTCAAGCACTGCATATATATGTGTATATGTAGCCCCCAGGCCCACATTTCACCTGCCCAAGCCCATATTTAACCCACTCCAGGCCAATACTGAATCCCCATGATTTCTTTTGGCGACTCTGTTCCCTGGCACCTCGAACAGCTGAAGGCGCAGTGTATTGTGACTCACTCACTACATTTTACTTAATTATAACTGCTACTTACTTATTTTTGTCGTTTAATATACAATTTACTTACGTCAGGTACACTCTGTGTGCTTCTTTTTCTTGTTTGATCTTTGGGGATTTTCTTTGGTGGAGCTTCGTGGAGTTTGGAGAGATCCCAAATACAGCAACTGCAAGGAGTGTACGTTACTATCCCATCTACCAACACTTTTGAAAGCACAAGCACGGATTCACCCTTCTACCATCTAATAATAATAATAATTAATAATAATAATAATAGTACTACACTGATTAATTAAAACATAAAAGTTGGGAGGTTTCGCTGTTTTAAAAATGTTAAAATATGCAAGTAATTTTAAGTATTTGTATGTACATTTGTATTGTATGCTGATTTCAGAAAGTTTTTTTCCCATGTGATTTGGATTACATAAGGCAGGGGGAGTGTAACGTACGTGCTTGCCAAAAACTGGTACCGGACCGTGGGGCTGAGGTGGGAATGTACTGCTGCGGCCAAGCTTAATCTAAAGCTTGACCGCATTTGTCCCGGCCATTTCAATTTTGGCGCCGGAATTGGCCGCGCGCCAGCCGCATCTTGCGGCTGCGCGCGGTCCCGTTTCGCCATTCAGCACTAATGCGCTGAACAATGGAGGCGCCTGCGGTGCCAAAAAAAAAGCCCGCGTCTGAACGGGGAGCGCTTTACTTAAGGGTGAGGCAGCCGCATTAGATTTATGCTGGCCGCCACTGTATGAGCACCGACCTTAGGCCATGGAGTCAGGTCCGGAGTGCGGATTCCGTGGTCAGACATAGCCAGGTCAGGATTGGAGAAAGCAGGGTTAACATTATCCAGGCAGGGGTCAAGGCAGGCAGCACAGGAGCGGTGGTCGAGGAAACAAGCCAAGGTCATCAACAGGAAATCTTGGGTGAAGGTACTTCAGCATAGGAGGCTAGAACCTTGAGAGAAGCCACTGCAGCGGAGATGCTTCAGTGAAGGTGCTGCAGCGCGTCAGGAAAAGGCCAGGAGTAAACTCCACTTGGAGGAAGCAGGAACCAGAAGCCACAGTGCTGGGAATCCAACGCTGCAGCACGGGAAGACAGGAAAAGTTCAGTGAAGCCGCTTCAGCGTGGCAGGGTTTCTGGAAGGAGGAAACAGGTACAGAGAAGGGTGAAGGCCACAGGAACCAGGGGTGCAGACACGCCACAGGAAACACTGGGGAAACCAGCGTAGCCGCTTCTGCATGGCGAAGGTGATGTCTGCCAGGAACAAGGAAGCAGCGCAGAGGCTACTATTGAAGAAACCCTTGGGCAGCAGGGGACTAGGCGCAGGATTCAAGGCACAAGGAGGCCAAGCAGGCCAAACAGAGTTTGTGACAAGCACAGTTACTTGGATTGCAAAGTTTATGTCCAGCAACTTCCTGAGGGCGGGGCAGTAACTAAATAGCACAGGAGGCAGGTGATTGCAGAAGCAAGGAATGGTTTGTCTGGAACCTGCAAAGCTCCGGATGGATGGGCTCCAGCCAAACCCAGGGGCAGATTCCTGACAGGGAGTCCGACTAATATCACGAGTGAAAAGGGGTGCTCGACTTGAAAAGTTTGCTCATCCATGGTATAGGACATTAACACAGTAGCCGTCTGCGCATGTGTGAGCAAGCTGTCATGCATGCGCAGGCGGCTACTGTGTTAATAGCTTCACACAAAAAGATTGTTGGAGGACCACAGTATCTCCACCTTTTGTTAATGATTGTTTGTCGCAAAGTCGGCCAGGAAACCACAGATGGTAACTGACCGTCAACTTCCTGCTCGTGGAATTCTCGCGACCAGACTAATTTATTTTAACTCTGTATGAATGTAAATATCAGCACCAACAAGGCAAGTTCAAAACTGGATAAAACTTTGACAATAGCAGTACGGGTACATGGGGTACGGCTTTATACGGATGCAGTGTATACATATACTAACTATCCACTGGATTTTTGATTTTCAACATCACTATTCTATGATTATGTTTTGATATCAAGACAGAATAAACTTTTTAGTCATGACTTCTCTCTGATAGTTATTACGTATACCCACTCTGAATATAGAGTAGACAAATCTGGTAGGTCTCTGTATACGTAATAAGTTCATATCACTGATTCACCTCCTCTTATCAACATTAGGCATATATAAAGGTATATTAATACCTCACCTAGGGCACTTTATAAGAGGCCAAGAATCAGTCAAAGGGAATATTAAGACATAAGCAGTATATCTCGCCTAACGAGGAATCTGAACACTCCGGAGACACTAGGAGTTTCTATGGGTTTTAAACAAATTTTAATAGTGATTTAATAAAAATATCTATGTTGTATGTCTAGCGCACTAAGGACCAGGATCTAATAAAACTCAGGCCTGCGGTGCGCCCTAGTCGGGATCTTTCCGTGTGTTCTCTAGACACACATCCCTTTTAGTCAATGTACTTATCCCTGGCAGCACGCGACCAGAACCATTTATTTGACATAAGAGTTTGAGCGAGGTTCCCCACCTCTACCCACCCTCCATGACTAAGCTAAAAAACAGGATAAATGAAGTAATGCTTATGGAGAAGCTAACCGCGCACCTTAAGCACAAAACGATAGCTTTCTGTAAAATCTGGGAACCATGGATAACCATATAGAATTAATCAAGCTCACAAAGGTATAACCAAGGAGATAATACAATACGGATGAGGAAGTGGGTGACAATCAGTACTTCAGAGAAGTCCGTCCAAAATTAATATCAGCGACCAGGGTAGACACCACCCCCCCCTTTCTCAACACCCCCCCCCCCCTTTCTCGACACCCCCCCCCCCTTCTCACACTCACCCTTTTTCTTGGCCTCTCCGTTCTCATTAGGTCACCTGCCTCTGGCAACAGGTTTTGCCATCTTTTCCTCCAAAAAAATACAAAACTGTTTCTGTATTAGGCTATGTATATTGTCCCTTGTATGTACATTTTATATCTGCCTAATAAAAAAAATTATGAAAAAAAAAAAACTTGTTTAAATTTCTTTGATAGAGGAGACCACTTTACAATGAGTCACATGGAAAATAAGCTTTGCCTCTGTTGTAACAATACTCGTCACAGGCTCTTTCATTTGGGCTGTAATGCGTGTTTTCCTTTAAAAATGTAACCATCATCTAATCTCCAAGCTCGAATAGATACACTTTCAAATTCTTGTATGGAAACTGTACAACTTTGACCTGTAACTTTAACCTGTGTATAGAAAAACTGCAAAAATATTTATTAGTTGCATACAATACTTGCCAATTGTTACATTACAAATAACATAATCTTTAATAATTAGTTCCTTTGCTCTACTGATACTTCCCGTAAGTGTCTCATAGGGAGATCATTTATATCTGAGTAGATAATATCTTATCTATACCTAGGAATAAATTCCTGTAACATTTTCTTTAGCCCTTGTCTTTGCATCCGCATATAGACAGAGCTAGATCTTAACTCATCCTAAAAATACCTATCATAACTGTGACAGGGCTGCTTGTACTATTGTGTAAGTTAAATGCATGTTTGCTTTTGTCAACAAGTGCACCACCTTTCTTTCTGTTTTGCTTTTTGCTGGGCCCAGCGATCTTTTTTGTTTCCTTTATCTGAAACTTTACTAACCTTTAATGTGGTGTCCTGAGGTCAGTCAGTATAATGCTAAACACAGTTTGATGTTACACAGCCATGGGGCGGTCTCTGTTATAAAGGAAAAGGGCGTTTTCTTCCTGCATACCATTCAGGGTAGATTATACCATGGTATGGGGGGTGGGGGGATTAAAGTAAGTGATACTGAATGTCATTTATTTTGCAGAGTAAAGACATGCATGGGATGTTTGTGAAAGGTACTGGTTTTTGGGGCTTGCTATAGAAAATTGTATGTTGTGTGAAGTGTATTATGTTTGCTAATTGTGTAAGTTTTGGGAGACAACTCCCATGTGTGGTTTACTTTATTTGGTTTTGTCCTAATTAACTAGTAATAAAAGGGAGGGGGTTTCTTTTTCTGGGGCTTTCTGCACTTCTTGTTGCTGCTATGTGATATGAGGTTGTTCCCTTCTGCACGCCTTATTGCTGCTATGTGATATGAGGGTGTCTGTGGAACTTCAGTGAAAAGATGCAAACTTTCTAATGCAGATATTGCTGGCTACTCTGTGGCTGGAGACATCACGCTGGGGGAACTGGTTGTTGTACACCTGAATGTGGAATACCTAATAAAAAGAAGGTTCAGAGAACAGCAAAAGCCTCTTTCATTCTTCCCAGGGTCTGATGCTGCTGCTGCGTCTTTTAATAAAAAGGCTGGGACTCAACATTTCACAATAACCAATATATATCAAAAAATACAAACTCCTGGGTAACACAATACAATTGATCTATAGATTACCAAAAGGGCCTCATGGGCAAAAAAGAATTTCTATACACAGGCTTGATAGCTTTACCTACTTTATATGTCTCCAGATATCTCCCTTCTCTAGTTCACATATAACCCAATTACTATGTGAACAGTATATAACATTAAAAACAATAGCCAGACCGGGAGACTATTGAGTCCTGTCCAAACATATCATTATAAATAGCACTCCTTGCTAATTGGCTTTACACTACAAAAAATTCTGGTAAATAGGGTATTTGAGATTTATATATACAGTGATTTTAATAATTGCTACTGCTTATGATAAAAATAGACAATAGAAAACCCTTTAGATTTAAAATTTGCGTTTAAAATTTCATGCTGGAAACACATTTAATTTACCAACTTATCCTGCTGTATCACTCCGACAGGAAACATCAATATACCAAATGAACTCTGGATTCCTCAGAGTTATATTCTTTAAAATGAGAAATTTATACTGTAGGTATAGATCTCAAAATGGGACACCTTCGGAGAGAAAATAGCAAAACATTATAATATACATCACATATTCAGTTAAGCTTACAGTAGAAAAATTATGTTGTATAGGGCTCCACACTAATTCTCTGTACTGCATTCTTTGCGAAGCACTGAGTACACTTCTACAAATAAAATACTCAGTATTACTCATTTTCATAACCATACATTTTCTTTATACCTGGTGACACACATTTTGTATCACTGCAACACCTTTAAAACATTACTCTTGTGTATATTACATTATACTACATATTAATCCTAAACATATACTAAAAACCATTCTATGCTATAAAATAACATATCATACATTATACTCCATAACATACAATACCTCTATAAACAATCTGCTCAGAACAGAAAAAAAACCTTTAACCTATTGTCTTGAGCAATTTAGAATGTAGAAAATAGAGCTTCTCTTTCAGCCCGTTGCAGGCTAAAATTTTCATGGCAAATACACAACCAACTTTTTCAAAAATAACAAAAAACACATTTCTCACTTAGCCTAATAATAAAAAAACACAATAGTTTGATCCTATAAACTAAATTAATAAACATTTCCTTCTCTTCTTCTGGAATGCAGCTGCACATTCTTTAAACTATAGAAAGTGTGGTTATCTAGATTTGAGCAGAGGGAAAATTAAAAAATCTCCTGGTTTTAAAAAGCCTCACTCGTCTGCAGAAAAAATGAACTTTTTAAATTCTACTGGGCTAATTATAAAAATAGTAAAGATCAAATCTTTCCTGCTTATGCCCATTTTTTCCCTCCTGCTCCTTTGCACAGATTCCCAAACTCTTCTTTGTTCAGTATTAATCACTTTACATTGTAATTGTAATAAATGGGTGTACACCTTTTATCTTTTTCTTTTCTTTTCATTTTTCTTTTAATTTAAACTTCATCGCGAGCTATTAATAACATTCTTATTTTTGTGAGCACTTGCAAGTTCCTGGATAGTAATTTTGTATGCATATAATAAAGCGGTATTTAACTTTCACACAAAACTTACATACAGATAGGATTCACCCAGATTCAATAAATTAGCATATTTCAGGTTTGTTTTTTACAGGTCTTACAGTATGAAGGGCAAACAATAAATTGTCAACTCCTAGACTGCTTTCTGTATTAAAAACCTGAATCAGCCACTTATTGCAGTGGGGAAAAGAAACAAATTATTACCAAAGAATCACTCAAACAAACAATCAACACTTTTAATCATATTTATACTTGAGAATGTAATAAAACTTTTTAAGGAAAAACTGATTTTCCAAACTTTTGAACCTGTTCCATAGGCGTGTTCACTGATCAGCATATCTGAACTTTAAATTGGGAAAATTGTAGTTCTTACTTATTTACTCTATACTTCTTCTAGCCAATGCCTGCATCTCTTTTAGAGGTTTTGCAATTTCTGATAAAATATACTGACTTTCTAACTTAAAACTTTGCATGACATCAAAAGACAACATTAAACATTATTGCATTGTTTACCTACATTCTTGCTGAAAAAACTAAATACCATTTGACTCTTATTCCTACGAAAAATTAATTTAATAAGAATACACTTTTTTATTCTTATAACTAATCTGAAAACTTTTATAATCAAAGAAACAACACGAAGGAGTAGGGAGTAATCACAGGACCATACTAATTGAATGGAGTAATTAAATACATGAATGAGGTAATCAAATTGTGGGTGCAAACTGTGAACTGAAAAGTGAATCAGAAAAAGGGAAAGGGAAACACAAAATAAATGTGCCCCCTAAAAGAATTCACTAAACTGCACACCAACGAAGTGTAAAAGTTAACTTTTAATAGATTTACTTAAAACATATATTACCAAAGATTTGTGTACTGTGAGTTTAAAAAATGAATTAAATCAACTCTACCGAGCATCCGTGTCATCAAAAATATGATAATACTATCCCCATTAGCAACAAAATGTTGGTGGGATATAGCAGACAGGGGATGCTGTGAGTCAGGGTATTAACCCCTCTGGAGCAACTGTGAGACAAGATGGTAAGTGTATATATATGTACAAGTCAGCGACCAGTTGAAGGAATAAATATCCAGCTATCCTGCTATATTTAATATCACTAGGCACTTCAATGAAAAATTAAAGGTGTGTTAAAGTACATGTGCTTAGGTGATAGAGCTGACACATGCAGTGTTGATGATGGTGAATTCACGATGAAACTAACACACACAGCAATATTGAAGTGAGTTCACAGTATAAGTTCTGTGAAAACACCTATCATAGAAAGCAGGAAACGCAGGCTCACTGACTGTAGAAATAGATGACTAACTGCTAGGGTCTGCACAGATAGAACCAGGAGACTGCAGGCACTACATTAAAACAGCTCCAAGTAGGAGACTGACAACATTGCGCGTTCAACGCGCGTTTCCCTCCAGCAAAGGAGCTTCTTCAGGGACAAATTTTACTGGGGGAGAGAGGGCTGAACCCTTTTATACCCTTAGAGTGCCGTGATTGCAAAATCAATAGCTATCAGCTGTTGCACATGCGCACTGAGCTCACGCCCAAACTAACTCAATAAACTGCTCAAATGCTACTGAAATGCAATCTCTATGGAATCCTTGGCATTGAACCTTTTATTGTGCCTTTTTTACATGTTTTCGGGTCGTTTGCAGAGCTTCTAAGGTAATAAACCATTCGCGACGCTTATAATGTCTACTGCGCATGCGCGGGGACTTAGAAACTATTTCCATCTTGGCCCGTGCGTATTGCGCATGCGCGGGGACTTAGAAATTATTTCCATCTTGGCCCGTGCGTATTGCGCATGCGCGGGGACTTAGAAATTATTTCCATTTAGGCCCGATCGTATTGCGCATGCGCGGGGACTTAGAAATTATTTCAATTTAAACCCGTTTGTGTTGCGCATGCGTGGGGACTTAGAAATTCTTGGCGATTTCTGCCCGTGCGTGTTGCGCATGCGTGGGGACTTAGAAATTATTTCTAATTAAGCCCGATCGTATTGTGCATGCGCGGGGACTTAGAAATTATTTATTGTTTCTGCCCAAATGTATTGCGCATGCGCAGGGGCTCTGAAATTGTCCGATATTACTACCAGTACTAAAACAAAGGCATTCAATAAGCAGAGGTGGGCTGATGATCTCAAACAACCACATCACTACTAATGGCACACAAATGAAGTTCTAATGAAACAAATGCATCAGGTACTAACAATAGGAAAGGAACAAGGGTATACAAGACCTGTATGGCACATTTTGTATAGAGTAATTGCACAAATAGAATTGTGCACAATCCCCCATAATTATATAATACAACATAAGTGTCAACGTACAATGCAGTGATGGAAGAAATAATAAAATAATACAAGAGGCATAAATGTATACATGCGCGAAGTTTATTATCTGTACTCGTTATATATAGCACATATACACACCTTACACAAACACTAAACCCACTGCTGGGTTTATAACTTAGGTATTATAGTCACTAGTCTAAATAATAATAAAGTGATATATTTTATATTTCAATACCAGGTGCTGGAAACTGTCATAGTGGACATTGAGAATGACGTGGCTGGTCATGAGAGAAACCGATAGAATGTATATTCACCATGTAAGGGGACAGGAGGATACATTAGCCCGACCCAAAGACCCCCCGGTCAAATAAAGGGTGTAAAGGTAAACCCCTCGTTGAGACCATTAGGGCTCCTGGTTTTTAACTTGTAAATCCATTCCGCTTCAATACGAAGCAAGGATTGGTCAGTATTACCTCCTCTCATGGGACATTTCAGCTGATAAATGCCCATGAATTTGATTACATTTATATCGCCGTTATGAAATTGTGTGACATGTCTAGCGACCGATGTCTCGGCAGAATGTTTGATGGAATTAATATGTTCGAGAACACGTCGGCGTAGTTGTCTAGTTGTCTTACCAACGTATCTCTTACCACAATTACATGTGATAAGATAGATAACGTTGGTAGTACGACAGTTGATGAAGCTGTCCACACAAAACTGTGAGGAGTTATCATGATTGGCGAATACTTTGCCAACGTTGATATGTCTGCACGCTTTGCACCCCTGGCAGCGGTACATGCCTTTCACGGGACTCAACCAAGTGGTAGTCCTAGCCCGCTGAAAGTGGCTATTCACTAGAGAGTCCCGTAGGTTCTTAGACCGCCTGCTGGTAATAGTGGGCCTAGGGCCTATAACCTTAACCAAGTCATCATCCGCCTGAAGGAGGTGCCAGTGTCTAGCAAAGATCTTTTTAATAGCCCACCATCTTTTATTAAAGGTGCCAATGACTCTAATTGTTTTGTCCTTCACCTTTCCCTTGTTACTGTACAGGAGTGAGACCCTATCGCTATGTAGTGCCCGATAATAAGCCTTATTCAATGTTTTGATGTTATACCCATGGTTGAGGAACCTAGATCGGAGTTCTTTAGATTGAGCAGTGAATTCTTCGATCGTAGAACAGTTCCTCCAGAGACGGAGGTACTGCCCTATTGGGATACCCGCTATGAGGCTACTGGGATGCTGGCTCTGAGCCAGTAACAAACTATTGGTTGCTGTGCTTTTCCTAAACACCTTGGTTTGGATGTTCCGTTCACAATCAACATAGATGTTCAGGTCTAGGAATGTTATTGATGTGGTACTTAGCACAGTCGTGAGCCTCAGATTAAGTGTGTTTGTATTCAGCTTCTCCACAAACTCGTGCAGAAGTTGGGTAGAACCTTCCCATAGGAGCAGGATATCATCTATGTACCTGATCCACATAGAAATGTGGTCAGTGTACATAGATAGTTCCTCATTGAAAACGTGGGTACGCTCCCACCAGCCCAGGTACAAGTTGGCATACGTGGGTGCACAAGTCGTGCCCATAGCTGTACCTTGGGTCTGGTGGTAATACAGCCCGTCAAAAACAAAGTAATTGTGTGTTAGAACATACTTCAGTAGGTCTAACACAAATGAGTTATGTCTGTTAAACCTACAGTCCCTAGTCGCCAGAAAACATTTAACAGCGGTGAGACCATTCTTGTGGATGATGGAAGTGTATAATGACTCAACATCTAAACTTACAAGAATGGTCCGAGATGTAACATGGATCCCATCCAGTCTCTTCAGTGTGTCTTTCGTATCCTGGACGTACGAAGGGAGGCTGATGACGAAATCCCTCAGAACCTTGTCCAAATAAATACTGCTGCCTTCGGACAAACAATTGTTGCCCGAAACAATTGGGCGACCAGGAGGGGACTGTAGCCGTTTATGTACCTTCGGTAAGGTGTAAAAGGTCGCCACAGTAGGTGACTTTGGGTACTTAAAATCGAACTCACTTCGGCTTATCATGTCTGTATCAAGGGCATCCTGTAAGATGTTTAACAGTTCTAATTTATATTCAGATGTGGGACTGCGCTCAAGGGTCACATAACAGTCTTTGTCATTGAGAAGCCTCATGTTTTCGCTAACATAGGCTTCAGTGTCTTGAATCACAATGTTTCCACCTTTATCAGATGGTTTAATGGTGTAGGCTTTATTAGACATCAGGTCTCTTAGGCCAATTCTTTCCTCAGATGTGAGGTTATTATCAGACTTATAGTGTTTCGGTTCAGCTTCTAGGTCCCTAGTAACGCAATTGACAAATAATTCAACAGCTGGACAGATAGTAATTGGCGGGGTAAAATGACTCTTGGTCTTGAGGTGAGTAAAGGGACCAGTTATA
Source organism: Ascaphus truei (assembly GCF_040206685.1). NCBI lineage: Eukaryota > Metazoa > Chordata > Amphibia > Anura > Ascaphidae > Ascaphus > Ascaphus truei. Next base: position 59,416,580 of record NC_134488.1, on the reverse strand, counting down.
TCGCTATTTAATGAAATATTTTGGTCAAACAACTGACAAAGATCCGCAACATCCTGTCTTTCTTGTACATTCAGACCGTCAGTGAGTGCATTAGGGTTATCGGCAGTGCGTTTGGAATAGAATTTATGTAGCAACAGCCGTCTGCCAAAGAGGTTTAAATCCTTCACCCACTCGAATAAATTAAAATCAGAAGTGGGTGAAAAGGATAGTCCCTTCTTTAACAAATTAAGTTGACTCTCACTGAAGGAATGGCTGGACAAATTGAAAACTTGCAAGGCATCATTGTCTGTACGGTTATTAATCATTAGGTGGGTGCATTTGGGTTTTTCTTGGTTCTTAGAGTTCTTTTTTCCTCTCCTGGTTTTGCGTTTTGGAGGGCCTGTGCTAAAAAAACAGCCTGTGTATCCTTAGTGGCCTTGTTACCTCTACCTTTGTTCTGACCCTTGGGTCTAGAACCCTTCTGTTCAGTATCAGAAGCATCTGTCTCTGATGAGGAGTAGTCAGAATAATTACCCCTTCTCCTAGATCTAATTGGTTATCTATAGACTGTGCCTTGCTCATAATCATTGGTATCACGTACTGTAAATATTTAGTATGTTTTCTATCCTTCAGCTCTTGTCTGAACTTGTTTTAAAACCAGAAACAGAACATAAAACACAGACAAAGCTCAGTTTTTAGCACATCCAGTGAAACTCATACACGGTACAGTGCCTGAATATATATGTATAAATATCTAATAAGTAAAATGGTCTTTTAGTTTGACATTTTTGGCCAAAATTGTTGTAGGCCCCTGAGCCAGCGCCAAGGCAGACCACATATCAGGGGTCCCTAACGCTAATATAAATTCTTAATAACCTGTGTAATAACAGGAAGAATGATTTATAGTAAATCTGTCAATATTAGTTGCAAAGTTCTGAGTCTGACTGAAGCTTTTATTCTTGTCTGAACTTGATCATATTAGTTTCCAACTTTTTCTCCATCTCCTCAAATTCCTGTAGTTGGTTGTATTTACTAAGCTCCTTGAGGTTGACATCAAGATCTTTATTAGTCACATCTAACCTTGATTTCTCATGGTCAATGAGGAGATTCATAAGCTCATTAGAGCATCTGGATAGAGTATCCTACCACTTTTTAATGAAGTCCTGGGAAGTGATATAATACGCAAGACTCAACTTCAATCTCAGTCCGCGGGGGATCATGTTAGAGTCAAGGTAACTTTGCAGACTTGTGATCTCCCACCAGACTTGAGATTGAGTGCGCAGGAGTTGAGAGATATTGCAGAAGTAATTTACAATGTCAAAACCTGTATCTGATGTACCCTGTGATGTTTTAGTGAAAACGTTTCTAGCCTCATCTTGCCAGCCAGACATTTCCATGCCACTAGTGAGATAACCAGCCATGGTATGTATGAGAAATGGATCCACACCCTAGAAGGGGTTAATCAGAGTACCCCAGAAAGTCACTCTAAGAAACAACACGAAGGAGTAGGGAGTGATCACAGGACCATACTAATTGAATGGAGTAATTAAATACATGAATGAGGTAATCAAATTGTGGGTGCAAACTGTGAACTGAAAAGTGAATCAGAAAAAGGGAAGGGGAAACACAAAATAAATGTGCCCCCTAAAAGAATTCACTAAACTGCACACCAACGAAGTGTAAAAGTTAACTTTTAATAGATTTACTTAAAACAGATATTACCAAAGATTTGTGTACTGTGAGTTTAAAAAATGAATTAAATCAACTCTACCGAGCATCCGTGTCATCAAAAATATGATAATACTATCCCCATTAGCAACAAAATGTTGGTGGGATATAGCAGACAGGGGATGCTGTGAGTCAGGGTATTAACCCCTCTGGAGCAACTGTGAGACAAGATGGTAAGTGTATATATATGTACAAGTCAGCGACCAGTTGAAGGAATAAATATCCAGCTATCCTGCTATATTTAATATCACTAGGCACTTCAATGAAAAATTAAAGGTGTGTTAAAGTACATGTGCTTAGGTGATAGAGCTGACACATGCAGTGTTGATGATGGTGAATTAACGATGAAACTAACACACACAGCAATATTGAAGTGAGTTCACAGTATAAGTTCTGTGAAAACACCTATCATAGAAAGCAGGAAACGCAGGCTCACTGACTGTAGAAATAGATGACTAACTGCTAGGGTCTGCACAGATAGAACCAGGAGACTGCAGACACTACATTAAAACAGCTCCAAGTAGGAGACTGACAACATTGCGCGTCCAACGCGCGTTTCCCTCCAGCAAAGGAGCTTGTTCAGGGACAAATTTTACTGGGGGAGAGAGGGCTGAACCCTTTTATACCCTTGGAGTGCCGTAATTGCAAAATCAATAGCTATCAGCTGTTACACATGCGCACTGAGCTCACGCCCAAACTAACTCAATAAACTGCTCAAATGCTACTGAAATGCAATCTCTATGGAATCCTTGGCATTGTACCTTTTATTGTGCCTTTTTTACATGTTTTCGGGTCGTTGGCAGAGCTTCTAAGGTAATAAACCATTAGCGACGCTTATAATGTCTACTGCGCATGCGCGGGGACTTAGAAATTATTTCGATCTTGGCCCGTGTGTATTGCGCATGCGCGGGGACTTAGAAATTATTTCCATTTAGGCCCGATCGTATTGCGCATGCACGGGGACTTAGAAATTATTTCAATTTAAGCCCGTTCGTGTTGCGCATGCGTGGGGACTTAGAAATTCTTGCCGATTTCTGCCCGTGCGTGTTGCACATGCGTGGGGACTTAGAAATTATTTCCAATTAAGCCCGATCGTGTTGCTTAATTGGAAATAATTTCTAAGTCCCCACGCATGCGCAACACGAACAGGCGTAAATTGAAATAATTTCTAAGTCCCCACGCATGCGCAACACAATCGGGCACCCTCCTTTTCCTCAACAGAATTATTTTGACCCATTTTAACTTTTTCAACTACCAGTAGATCTTTTGTCCACACAGGACTTCAATTTCTCCACTCAGGATCACACAGACTATAACTGCTGCAAATCTATATTGTCACACAGTTCTTTCCTCTTTTTTTTTTTCTTTCTTCTCACTTAGAGGAGCTTACTGGATATCTCTGTTCTCACTTAGAGAGCCACAAAGTAGAACAACTGCAGAATTAGGTTATATTGCCACACAGACCACTAAGCCACACAGCCACTAAGTCACACAGTATCACTTGATTCTCTTTAAATTTAAAATAACCTACTAATTATCGAAATTCCATCACCCAGACTAACCTTCAGAAACATCATGGCCCCATCATGAAACACCCAAATCCCCAAACGAAAGGCCTGAATAGATAGATGCCTTACCTTGTTCACAGAGTGGGGTGTCTCAATGAGAACCATTCGTCTCCTTTGGTCCAAATGTCCGAGATTTTGGAAATCCAATCCTCGTCGCCAAACTGTCAATGTTCCAAATTGACAAACGGGGTTCAGTTGATAATAAGTAGTTTATTTTAATACATAGTATAGTATGATCATACTCATTCAAAAGTCTACAAGACTCTCTCTGCCAGGGAGTGTCCAGGCAGCCTCTTTATACATTCTTGGTTCCTTTGCCTAAAACAGTTACTAGGCAGATTATACTAACCACTCCTTAATTCTTAAACCAATCATATTACAGCTCATTAAACCTGGTTAAAACTAGCCTCAAAACAACTATGAATGGTTCCAGGTACCAAGTCTCACTAGGAATGTGGGCGTTACTTTAGACACATTCGTAAATCAACTTAGGAGAGAAATCTCTCATTTACACACCACATACATTCTTTCACACAAAATGGAAACTGAAGACAACAGATTTCACAAAATGGAAACTGAACATCACTTTCAATATTTCTCCAGAGACCCCCCCAGTCCATTCAAAAATATATCAACAGTATCTTCATTTTAGCAATATTATTTTGTCAAGTTCCTTTAGTCTATCCCAAGACCTATGTAGCAGTGCAGTGAACACTCAGTCTGAATATCTAAAGGGGCCCATAACCTCTTTAAATATATCGAGAGGCAGTGTGTCCAAAAAGGGTTTCCATTTATTCAAATATAACTAATAGTAGACCGCAGGAGGTCACGGTTGAGATTGTTCCGGTATCGGGGAGAGAGAGGGTGTATACCTGAGGTGGTGGCGAAGATGATGCTACCCGCTTGTAACTGCATTCTAATTACATTCAAACTGCTGGTATAACATTGTGGTGCACTGTGAATATTGCGGTTTCAGTATATGTTATACTTTTACACCCTCTAATCTATTTAGCAAGGAGGCTACCGAATATGTTTGATTTTGATATATGTGATACTGAATATTAGCTTCCCCCTATATCTGTATGTACAAACACCTACCTCCTACCCTATCCCCCGTTCCGATTTTGAGCACCATCAGGAGGGTTCATTTAATGGACTAAACATTGAAGTACACGGTACTTCTCCTCCTGTTATCACCCACACCTTGTGTTTTAATTGTTTTTATGCTTACTGATTATGCGTCGTTGTGTTATATAAGTAAATAAAACTTTATTGTTTTGCCTATATCAGGCTTTTATTGGTAACCGTTTACCCACAGAGCTGCGTACGATTACATTTGGTACCCCTTACAGCTTTTTTGGTTATATGTCAGGGAGCACTATACCCCTATAAACACTTTTCATTAGTCTGTATGTGCAGTGGTAAAAGGGATCTGTGGGAGACTCTTTATGTCTTCTCATTTACTTGCTTTCCATTTATTCAGGAATTTATATGTTCTTTTCAAAATGTCCTCAAATTAGTAAAAAAATTTCCCTCATCATTAATTCCAAACAGATAAGATTCTAATTGTCCAATTCTTTGGGCGTACGGTTTTAGCCAGTTGACCATAATCAGCTTGCATGCCAAAATGATAATCATTCCCGCCATCTGCGGTAAAGTGACCATAAAGGTATTTCAGCCTCCCATATATCCAAATAACATTGGTTTAAAGTCATGGGGAAGCTTTGTTTTTAGCAGTTTGTTTTAAAACCTTGAGGTTTTATTCCAGAATTTCTTTATTTTTCTGCAGTACCAAAGACTATGTGGCGCTGGTACTGACGCACGTTTTACACCCAATTGGAGAAATGTGTTTAAATTTGTTTAGTTGTGTTGGGGTGAGGAATGCCCGGTACAATATCTTAATCTGCAGTTCCCTCAAATTCGCATCCAGAGTAATGGAATGGACACTCCCGTAGCCTCTAACCAGGACCTCTTGATCTATCAGAACAGGGAAGTCCACCTGCCACTTAACCAATAAGAGACTCCAGAAACCACCAGTACGGGTCTCTATAAGAGCGGTACAGATAAGTTTAGAGGTAAAAAACGTTTGAATGGAGATCTCAAGACCGTACTCCAAGGCATTGTGTTCTAATAGGGATGGGTGTTCCCTCATCAAGGAAATCACATAATATCTCAACTGTAAGTAGGCAAAGAAGTATTTATTTAGTAATTGATATGTTTCTCTGAGTTGTTGGAATGTTGGGAAAATGTGTTTTCCCGTGTTAAGAGTCTGTGACATGAATAAGTCCTCTACTGGCCCAAGTCCTGAAAACTGCTTTCTCTTACGCTGCCGTAAAGTCTGAGTTCCCTATAATTGGTAACAATCTATATACTCTCAGTAGTAGTTTAAAATATTTTCTGACTTTACGCCAGGCTCTTACAGTATCTCCAAACATAATGCCATTCAGAGTGTTATTTGAATTATCCTTATCCTGTAGGAAGGGCAGGGACCCCAGGGAGTGTGGGAGAGCCAACTGTCCCTCTATTCCAGCATTCACAAACTCTGCCTTGTCAAGTAGCCAATCTCTAATGTACCTAGTCAGCGCCACCAGGTTAAACACTCCCACATTGGGGAGATTCAGACACCCCGTTCTCTATCGGTCTGTAGCCTTTGTGGGTTGATCCTGTGTTTTTTCTTGTTTCAAATAAAATTGGAAAAAATTCTATGTATCTTTGTGATATCTTTTTTCCTTATAAGCAAGGAAGTGTATGAATTAAGTACATAAGTTTAGGGAAAGAAATCATCTTAATTAAAGCAATCCTACCAGCCATAGTTAATGGTAGATTCATCCATCCTGCCAACTCTCTATCAATTTTGTTTATGAGGGGAATATAATTCAGCTCATATAGCTTCTGTAGGTTCAGTGAAAACTGAAAACCCAGGTACTTAATGGAGTCCTTAGCGAAATTTAAATGGTGTTGGTGGGCCTATGAAATCTAGAGTTCCCTTCCTCAACCAGAGAACCTCAGATTTTGTAAAATGTGTTTTTAAGCCTGAAAAAGTTGAGTAGTTAGTTGTCAATCATTTGCATTATTAGTGGTAACTGATTAGTTGGTTCTGCACCGAACAAAAGCAAATTGTCTGCATACAGTATATAACCTCAGGAAGAAGATGTTTAATTCTGTTTGCTAGAATTTTGGTGAATATTTTGTTGTCAAGATTGAGGCGGGAAACTGGTCAGTAGGAAGCTTACTGTTCTGGGTCTTTATCTGTTTGGGGGGATTTGTTTGATTACTGTTGAACCAAAGCCAGGGGGCTTTTTTCTAGTGACATTATTCTATTATATACCTCTACCAGGTGTGGTACTATTTCTAAGGTCATATGTTTAACATTTTCGGCTGAGTAACCATCAGGGCCAAGAGCTATAAATGTTTTAAGCTGTTTAATGGCTCTAGAACAGGCCTGCACAACTCGTAAAGCGAGAAGGGCCGAACTGCTCAAGGAAAAAAAATTTGGGCCGCACGGGTAAAATGATCATCATCATCATCATCATCATCATCATCATCATCATCATCATCATCATCATCATCATCTCTCCTCCAGCACCTCTCATCATCATCCTCATATCTCCCCCAGAACCCCTCACTATCAACCTTTGCGATACTCCCCATCTATCTCTCATACCCCCATCTCTCCCCCTCTCCCACACACATAATACTCCCTCTCGACATCAAACACACAATACCCCCCTGCACACCACACACATCCCACCCCCCCTGCACCTCACATCTTTCTCCCCCCCTGCACCTCACATCATTCTGCCCCCCTGCACCTCACATCATTCTCCCCCCCTGCACCTCACATCACTCCCCCCCCCTGCATCTCACATCACTCCCCCCTGCATCTCACATCACTCTCCCCCCTGCACCTCACATTACTCTCCCCCCTGCACCTCACACCACTCTCCCCCCCTGCACCTCACATCACTCTACCCCCCTGCACCTCACATCATTCTCCCCCCTTGCACCTCCAATCATCCCCCTGCACCTCCAACCACCCTCCCCTGCACCTCCAATGACCCCCCCTGCACCTCCAATGACCCCCCCTGCACCTCCAATGACCCCCCCGCACCTCCAGTGACCCCACCGCATCTCCAGTGACCCCACCGCATCTCCAGTGACCCCCCCTGCACCTCCAATCACCCCCCCTGCACCTCCAATCACCCCCCTGCACCTCCAATCACCCCCCTGCACCTCCAATCACCCACCCACACCTCCAATCACCCCCCCTGCACCTCCAATCACCCCCCTGCACCTCCAATCACCCCCCTGCACCTCCAATCACCCCCCTGCACCTCCAATCACCCCTGCACCTCAACCCCTGCACCTCACATCACCCTTCCTGCACCTCACCTCCCCTGCACCTCCCCTCCCCTGCACCTCACCTCAATGCACCTCACCTCAATGCACCTCACATCAACCCCGGGACCGCGGGGAATCGCCGCCATTTTTTTTTTTAAGTTTTTTTTTTTTTTTAAGTTTTTTTTTTTTTTTTTTTAAATCTCATCGCGGGCTGCACAGAGAGGCCAGCGGGCCGCATGTGGCCTGCGGGCCATATGTTGTGCAGGCCTGCTCTAGAGATTTTTTCTGTGGTGATGGGGCTGTTTATAATATTTGTGGAGCTCTCTGATAGCTGAAGGAGTCTCGAATCTCTCCAGAATCTCTCCTGCTGATCTAGGTTAGTATTTGGATGATTATATAGGTCTGCGTAGAATTTATGCAAGATATCTGCTATTTTTTTGGTACGAGTATGCCTAGTCCCAGTCTGGTCTCTCAAGACCGCTATATGACATGACTAAATTAGCTAGCATTTTCCCGGCTTTATTTCCAGGACGCATGAATCTTGCATTTCTATAGATTTGATTCAGCAGGTCTCTCTCATGTAGTAATACATCCAGCTCCCTTTTTTTCACCAAATAATACTCCTTGTTTTGAGGAGTTAGTGATACTTTGAATTTGGAGTAAGTTTCAGTTAATTTTTGGTTACAATAAAGATATTTTTTGTTGTTTTTTTTCTATGGTAAGAGACTTACAATATTATCTCCTCTCTTCGGACTATTTTAGCTGTTTCACCAACCAAGAAGGGGTCCCCTATATGTTCTGCATTATTTTATGTGAATTGTGCCCATTTATTATGGACTGCTGTTCCAAAGCTGTCCTGAGCTAACAATTTGGAGGGGAATGACAATGTTCTCGGGACCATGGTATCAGGGTCCAACTGTATTTGGGAGTATGGGGGAGTGGTCTGATATACAGGCATTAAATATCTTAGCTTTGGATATTTTCTGGAAAGGAGGGACACGATCAACAGGCAATCAATGCGTGACATATGTGTATGTGAAACACAAGTATAATCCTCTAATCCCTCTTTAATGGTTAGAGCAGTCTCCAGGGGTCTACAAGATTCAATTGTTTTTTAAGAAATATAATTTCTTATATTCTGTCCTTTTAGATTTGGTTGTGGAAGATTTTGACCTATCCAATATTGGGTCTTCTGCAATTTTAAAATCTTCCCTTAGTATGATCTGGTGATCCGTGGCTAGGGGTGCCAGGTTAACCAAGAGGAAAGTGATAAAGGTTCTGTTATGAACTGTTGCCACATATATGTTTATCAGAGAAGTCTTAATCCCCCTTCATTTCCGAAAAATTATGAATCTACCCTCAGGGTTACACAGCTGATTACCAGTTCGAATGGGAAACCCTTCCCAATGAGGATGGTGACCAGTCCCTTTTTACTGTTGTAGTGTGAAGAAAAACATGATCAGCCCTGTTTCATTTTGTCATGTTCCATCTGTGTCTGGTGGGTTTCCTGTAAAAGGCTATGTCTGTGCCTAACCTCTTTAGATGATTATCTGTCTTCATTTCATCAGGGAGTGAATATCGTCCACGTTCCAGGAAGCTATCTTTGTCGTCTTATCTGGTACAGAAGAATACCTTGCAATAGAAACCTTTCTGTGATTGATTGAGATATAGAGATGGGGATCTGCAGCACCTACGAGTTGGGAACAGAGAGCGGAAAGAGCAGAGAAAAGGGGGAAAATGGGAAAACAGAGGGGAAGAAGCAACCAAAACAATAAAGGGAGCAAATTTAGATAACAAACCATGTCTTATACTAAGCATGTTAATTCAGACTGTGGTTGCAAACTGGAGACCTGGGAGTCTCACCGCCTATCCGAGCCAACTTAACGCTAGTCAGAACAAATCTACTCAACAGGGTATACATCATTAATAAACTTGCTTAATATAAGGCTACATAATAGTGTTACATTCAAGAACATTAGGCAGTGTGACCACTGCCCACCAGCAAAAGGGAAGTAAATAGAGCTCAAAGGAGCCAAAGGGTTTCAATGAGTCCTTCAAGAATTCGATTCTATAGCCGTGTCTTGAGTTTCTTGAATCAGATACTCCGCTTCTTCTGGTGAATCAAAGGATTGAACCCCATCATTTTGGAAAACTTTCAGGATCACCATGTTTTTAGGGCGAACTTGATTCCTCTGTTGAAAAGAGCAGAACAAATACGGGTGAACTCCCTTCTTCTCTAACTGTGGTCTACTGAGAAGTCCTGGAAGGGGAACGTTTTGTTTCCCTTAAACAAGAGTTCACAGGCTTTTCTATAGGCTCTCAGCATGGCCACCTTATCCTAAAAGTCGAGCATCTTAATCAGTACCGTCTGAAAAAAACGTTCAGAGACGTCTCCCTGGAACATCCGGTGGTGAATGTAGATCCTCTCGCAGTAGCAAAGTAAATAGGTAAAGGTCAGTATCCATCCGCTCCGGAGCGGGTGGATACTGATCTTTACCTGTTTACTTTATCTTAATCAGTACCGGCCTAGGTCTCTTTCTGGGCCCAACCTGTGTGTTCTCTTGATTTTGAGTGGGTTGTGTTGGTCATCCATCTTTTAAGTCTGGGTAGATCCTCTGAGGCGAATGCGAGGAGATCCATTGTTTTGATCCCTTCAGAGATGCCTACAATTCTTATGTTGTTTCTCCTTGACCTGTTCTCCAAGTCATCTACATATATCTTGATTGTCAGTTTGAAGTTTTGTCTCTTTAACTCGTCCATGAACAGCATATGAGAGGTAGTTTGATCCTCTATGTCTGAGACTCTTATTTTGACATTATTGGGTCTAGATGTGTTGTCATTGATTTGCTTAGTTACTGTGGCAATTTCTCCTTTAAACTCTGTAAACCTCTGGTTCATAATTCTGCTCATCTCACCCTTGAACTCCGCCAACAACCGGTTTGTATTTCTGACAGAACTCTGCACACTGTTGGGTCGCATTAGTGGCCAACTCCTCTCTGAGCTCTGCGAACAGCCTCCTCATATCAGTGCTGATCTCCGCCTGTATCCGCCTCATATTAGAATCAATGGTCTGTGCGATTGATTAATTTTTCTCTGCAGACTTTGATTGGTTACAGTTCAGAGGTACAGGTGGGATCAGTGGATTTTGGTGTATCGTTGTTTTTTGCTTTCTCCACTCTTTGAGACTTTTGCGACATGTTGGTGCCAAGTGGGAAAGAAATCTTTCCATATGACAGTGAAAAGTAATCTAGCAACATTTTAGGAGTTAAAAATCCAAACTATGTTTGCAGTGACTAGTTTAGCAGTTACATTCTGAGTAGATGGGAATTTAAATTTGTTTTTTTGCTGGCAATAGGTAGCAGGGGAGATATGTGTCCTCATCTTACATCTTCATTTCTCTGTCCATTAGGCCACAGCTGCCCGGTCAGAAAAGAGTGAAAATGTAGCTGTGTTATTTTGAGGAAGTCTTAATGTATAGGAGTAATGTTATAATTGTGTATGGCCCTTTAAGTGGGACTCCTCTTTTGACCTGCAGTGATCTGTGGTTTGTATGCAGCTCCCTTTGCAGCTCTCAAGGCCTTGTGATGGGATCAGGCCTCTCACTCACTTCCCAACAGCTGCACAAAGGAAACTCCCAGTGATATCTCCTAGCACTCCTCCCACTGCTGCATGGTTACCAGAGCTCCTACGTGGACACGACCAGCGCCACTCCCTGCAAGCACTCAGCTCCCGGCAGCAGGTAGGGAAGATGGGCCCCGCTGATTGTGTCAGGGATGTGTTAGTACAGTAAGGGAGCCTCTGCCTTACTACTAGAATTAGGCCTCATGGGAGTCAGGCTTCAGCCTCATATATTATATTTCTCTGGGACTTCCAAGGCGAGGGGTCACAGTGACAGTACACCCCTCATTGAAGAGCCCCCAGTCTGGGCTAGCCACCGCTATGTTTCTTTTAGCTTTTTAAGCCAATTCATGCTTGGATGGCTGCAGATTCGACAAAGACTCAGGTGGAGCCCTTGCAAGTGGCCATCTTGGATAACCGTAACGTGGAAGTGATACATAATTTTTTAATGGTTCCCAGTTTTTAACTTTGAGCATCTGGTCACCCTAAGCTTGGAGGAGCTGAGCCTTTACAGCATGGCTCTTCAACCAGCTTGCCAAAGGGGCCGGATCAGAAAATAAATTAAGAGCAGAAGGGCCACAAGAGTATCATAATATAATTTAGGATTAGGTAAAATTTTCAGATTTAGAAATTCTTGCAATATGTTGGAATATAATAATTGAAAACAAATGTACCATGCAACACATACTGAAACTATCTTACAAATGGGTTTTAGTGTGAGCAAAATGTCAAAATTTTTAGCAGTAGTCGACAGTCCCAGGGCCACTGCATGGTACTTTGTACGACGCCAGTTGAAAGCAGCATAACATGTGAAATCTTATATGGTTTTTTTATAAGATAAATCAGTTCTGTAGTATTAGATAATACTTACTGTATTTTTTTAAAATTATTATTCACCTCTTAATGCCATTTTTAATGTGTTTTAAACTATCCTTTAAAGGTTTAGCACATTTCTCCAGCAGTGCAAGATCTTTGCAACACTTTCCTATTTGTGATCATTTGTTGCCAATATTTCCTGCAGTTTGAGCTGCAAACTGTAACAATAGATAATTTTACTGTAGTAATATAAGGATACATTCTAGCTGCGGAGTTACACTGACTGAAGCAGTAATTATGCTACAGTAGGCACACAATCAGGATTTTTCAGATTGATAACAGGAGCATCAGCTTAGGTAAGAATATACAATTATACATTGTCACATGCTTTACATATACAAATAAAAAAATAAAAGGGGAAGGTAGTATTGTTACTTAAAGAGCCCTGCTTTACGGGATAGTATTAGTGTGCAAATAACATTTACATTGCTCTGACTCCAGGCCAAGTACACTGGATCTCACAGCATCTTCACTGGGTTGTTTTGCTGTATTTAAGCTCCACCTTGTGGCTATAATAGTCACTTTACAAATATAAAAAAAGAACCATGTTTAATTTTTATATGCATATCTTTATTTATATAAAGTGCTCAGAGTTTAACAAAGACAGTACAGTACAGGGAATTATTACACTGGCGACACACTTTATTCGAGCTTGGCTAGTCCCACGAATTCGGGTATACCCGGGTGTATTGAGGTTTGTGACTGTTTTCTGCCCGAGTGCATTGAGTTATTTTCCAAGCAGGGATTGAAGCATTTTATTCCCGCTGGCTGCAATACTGCACAGTATATATATATAAACTGCATTACAATTCATGAATTTATGCCATCTGGTAGACACGCGAAGCATTGCAGCCTATTAAATCCTAATCATTATCATTTAACAGATCAGCCGCCCATCAGCCAGGCATGAACCCAGGCTGGGAAGGCAAATGCAACGGGGCTTGTCAGAGGTTAGGAGCGGCACATTCCAGGTATCTGCCAGGTACATACTGGGTATTTGCTCGAATAAAGTGTGTCGGTGCAGTATACAATAAGCTTAACAATGTCAGAGAATAGGAAATGAAATCCCTGTCCCGGAGAGCTTAGAATCTGTGTGGTATGTTGGGAAATGGAGAAAGACTGCAGTAGATTGCATTGCTCGGCAGGAGTGACTGTGAGACTGTAATACTTCATCTGAATTACTTAATCAGCAACCTTAAGTAACCAATTACATGGAGATGGTGCGGGTCTGACTGGGAGGGTTTGAAGTTATTATTCTTTCCCTGATAAAGTGGCACGAGGTTACGCCACGAAACGTGTAGGATCTATCTTTATACCTCACTATTGCAAATATTTTAGCATACACTAGTATTATTGTCCTGTAACAGCGTGAAACCCCTGGGATTATATAGTCTCAGCTGACATTCAGAAAAGGGAAAACACCCCGGCGCATGAATAAGGAACTGATGAATATGTTGAAGCTCTAATGGTATACCAAGTTTCCAAAAGGAATTCAATATGCAGTTTTAAACAAATACAATTTATTAAAAGAAACTATACAATAAGTACAATTGAGCTACTCCTACTAGGAGTCTTATACACAATTCTTCCTATGTCTTCATTAAGCTTGATCAACCCGCAATACATAATACACAATTTGATCAACTCGCAATACACAATACACAATTAATAATATAAAATATACAACAAATAAATCCAATCAATGCACTTGGCTAAATGGAATTAGATGAAAACTACTAGATTGTACAGAAGTGGTTGATTTTCATATGTTCCGCTCCTCACTGGATTTTTGTTCAATGAATACTAGGCACTGTGGCTTTGTTGAAACTCTGCTCCTACTCCAACTCCGATCCGCAGGGCGTCCACAGCAAAATGCTTCCTCCTCACTGGTCCGGTTTGGCGCCAAAGACAGGTAAGGGGTGTGTGTAGGTGTTTCACTTTTATTGTAAAAACAACAATAACAAAAAGGGGGGAGCCTGAGGAAGTCAAAGCCTGGTGAAACGCGTAGGGTGAGACACACTTGTGAGCACCCGTAGCGAAACACCTACACACACCTTACCTGTCTTTGGCGCCAAACAGGACCGGTGAGGAGGAAGCATTTTGCGTGTCTGCTGTGCCTGCTGTGGACGACGCAGCGGATCGGAGATGGAGTACTGTAGGAGCAGAGTTTCAACAAAGATTGCTGTACAATGCTGCCATGGATCGTGAGGTAAATAAAGTGCCAGAAGAGGTAACAAACACAGCATCGGACGGGCACTGTGATAAGAACTATCTGTGTATGCAGTGAGCAGATCTGAAGCTCAACACAGGACGGTGAGCAGTGACGGTGGATTTCAACACAACACCGGGAGACCGGGAGTAAGATTGTGTAAATCTGTGTTATCGGCACAAGCACTCACAGATACAGCATATATACGGCACATGTATCTTTAAAGGATACTATTACTCATGATTGGGTATAAAGAATAAAGTCAAACAGCATAAAGATAATATCTATATACCTCTGAGTGAAATAACTCCTGTACTCATAACAAAATGTATAACATCTTTAAAAAAAATACTAATAAGAACAAAAACTCTAGGCTTCCACACACAATCAGCCTAGTGTGTGATTATATTCCATATAGATTGCCAAACACTTCCTTCAACAAGAGGGGATTACATGCCAATAAGTTTTTTTTATAATTGGGCCACAGTGCCTAGTATTAATTGAACAAAAATCCGTTGAGGAGTGGGACATTTGGAAAATCAACCACTTTTCTACATTCTAATAGTTTTCATCTAATTCCATTTAGCCAAGTTCATTGACTGGATTTATTTGTTGTATATTTTATATTATTAATTGTGAATTGTGTATTGTGGGTTGATTAAGCTTAATCAAGTCATAGGAAGAATTGTGTATAAGACTTCTAGTTAGGAGTTGCTCAATAGTACTTATTCTATAGTTTCTTTTAATAAATTGTATTTGTTTAAAACTGCATATTTAATTCCTTTAGGAAACTTGGTATACCATAAGATGCTACAATATATTCATCAGTTCCTTATTCATGCGCCAGGGTGTTTTCCCTTTTCTCTTGCACATTGTTAGGGGTTTAGATTCCCCTTATTCACCTAGGCTGCAGAATATCTACTTATTAGAGTATTGTTTTACACTTGTAGTTTAAAGAATAGCACCTTAATACTTTCTATTGTTCAGTTGACATTCAGCTGAGGACCTGCTTATCCAGTGAGCCTGTTGTTTAAGGCTATTAAAATGGTAGACCTGACAACACCCAGGTGTGTTAGCACCAATAACTTTGCTATTCAGCAGACACCCCTTGTCCTGGAACCAGATTGCATATTTTCCCTGTTCTGAGCCTGCTAACACTCCTCTGTGTAATGTTGCAACAAATGTAACTTTCCCTGTTGGCTTCACAGGCTGTTGCCTTGGCAACACCCCCTTTCCTTAGTTAGTTAAAGCTGCAGTTCAGTCTTTTTTTTTTTTTTTTAATTTATTTTTTTACTTCAATAGTTTTATGTGTGCAATCTCTAATTACCTAAAGAACTGTATAGCTGCAGGTCAATTCGTTCTCCATGTATTGATAGGTCGAAATTTGGTGACATAATTAGTGAAGGGATCTGTTTATATTCTGCTTGTCAGTCAGTGGAAGCTCATGAATATTCATGAGCACTACTGCATTGACATGTGCTAGAGGGAGGGCAGGGCTGACAAAGGGGTGTGCCAGGGCTTGTGACAGGACATGAAGGGGCAGTGCCTTAGCAAATGGCTTTTAAAATAGAATACAAGAAGATTGGTCTTTAAAAGTTGTTTTTTTTAAAACAGAAAATGCTAAAAGTATTTTTTCTTATGTAAGGATATGTTAGAAAACGTATGAGTATAGATGTGTGGGTTCCGCGCTGTTATTGGTGCAGGGCGCCGCCATACTGTTTTGCAAGTTTAAGGTCACTGTGTCAAAAGCAAGGTTGCGCATGCGCGAGAGAAGCGCGCGAAAGCAAACCAATAAGGAGGGACTCTGGGTTGAACCTTAACCCTGTGAACTTTGGAGAAGTCAGCTGCGGCTGGGAACCAATAGGGTGTTCGGTTTGGTGAGAGGAGAGAGACAGGAAACGTGTGGGAGGACACACGCTGGAGAGAGGTGAAGGAGAAGGTGGCGGAATCTCGAGTGTGAGAGCGGAGGGTCAGTGACCCGCCCGCTTAGGACAGAGACGTTCCCCAGCCCCGAGGAGTGTCCCCCCGTCACCGTAGGGTGCTGATATTGTAGGGACGGCCGTAGTACTTAGGGACAGTTCCGTTAGTGCTGGTTCAGCGCCAGGAGTTGAAGACGCCATCTTGGTCTGGGAGCAGACCGCGGAGCAGAGTATCGGCGAAAGGTCTGGAACGACACTACGGACCCTTTTTGAAGAGGTGTGGTCACCGCAGTGACCGGGAGGTATTTGTTATTCATCAAGTGCACCTACACCGGTCACCAGGTGCTGATCCCGCCTTGCATTAACTTAATGGGGCACTAGTGTGCTAGCAGACTGTTAACAGTAAATACTGGTCACAAGGACATACTCCCTGGGAGCGTGGCAGAGCCACCTGTGTACAGGACAATATCCCTTCTAAGGTGTGGCCGAGCCACTGTATGAGAGACTATGATTATAGAGTATAAGAGTCAAATGCATGCTGTGTATATTCTGTGTTGACTTATCAGTTAGAGAAATAGTAAAAGGTTTCTAGTTGCACAAATATGGTTTGGTATGTTTCTTACTCAGGGTAGATCTTCTATAATGGGGATCCTGGGTAAGTGGAGGCGCTGCACCACGTGAAGAGCGGGTAATGCCCCAGGCTCCCCACCAGCGGAGGCTTAGAGCTCCTGGAGCCACAGGTAGTATACAGCATCAGTAGTTCCTTTAGTCCGGTGTTCAGAAAAAGGGCTACACTTACTACAGAACTGATTTATTAAAAAAAACACACATGCAGGATATTGACTGAACTGCAGCTTTAAGCTGTTCCTTGCTCCCCCTGCTAGCTGGCACTGCCTGGTTGCATTTTCTGTTAGCCTGAACTATCATGCTTTCTTTTAGACCCAGCAGCCATTGTGAAAAGTCATAACTTGTTTGTCACTTGGTAAAGCCATTGCAATTTACCTCTCCCTTACTTTTGCCACCTGCCCAGTTCCCCCCTTTTTGTTATTGTTGTTTTTACAATAAAATTACAAAAGAAAGAAGGACTCTGTGTGCATCTACAGGGAGTTAATTAAGCTGCCTGCCTCTACTCACTTGCCACAGTGAGCTAGAGTCAGAACAGTAAATTGCGGCTCAACAAGGAGACAGGCTGAGACAACAGCTACACTGACAAACTTAGCGAATACCGTTTTGACACACATTTTGTATAGTACGGTAAGAAAATGCAAACTCACTCAGCAATGCACTGAACTTATTAAAGTTTAGTGAATAGCCCCATTTACATTCTAACTTTCCAAGCCATCAAATAAAATGCCGCCTAAGGTGGATTAATAGAAAAATAATCCATCTCCGGAGGTTCCCAGATTCTTCAGCAGGGGTATTACCTCAGAGCCTTAAAATGACGGAGCTATTTAAGAAATATTAAACCGGAAGTATCTGGAAAGATTCTTTTATGATATCAAAAGATTCCTTCTAAACAGCAATAAACAAGGCGGTGGCAGAATTAAAACTGGACATTGCGGCTCTGTCTGAATGGACCTCGGACCTGGAACAGGTGGAGGAAGTCCTTCAACTGCAGGCGATCAGAGATAACAAAGACTTTAAATTATGGTCGTGAAGGGGTTAAGTGCACCCGCAACCCCCCCGCAAGTCCTAAACTCACACCAAGGGCCAAATACCCCCCTCACCCATCCCCACTACGCACAATAAAGCGGGCACGGTGGGTTAACCCCTTCATTGCCTTAGCGGCTATCGGCTATGGTAATGAAGCAGCATTTCTGTATTTTTAATAATATTGAGCAGGAGCAGGGGGGGTCCCTGAGCATTAATTTCTGGCTCAGGGAACCCCCTGCTCACTGTACAATATTATTAAAATACAGAAATGCTGCTTCTTTACCATAGCGCATAGCCGCTAAGGTAAAGAACGAGTGTTTATTTATACTGTACATGTGCAGAGGGTCTCCAGAGCAGAACCGCACTGGTTTCAGGTCTGGGGACCCCCTGCTCCCCGAGATACAGGCCCCTTTAGGGGGTGCCGGTATCCCTCTGCTCTGCTTGGTTTACAGGCCGCGATCACGTGATCGGGCCCTTTAAACCAAGCAGAGGGATACCGGCACCCCATAAAGGGGGCTGTATCTCGGGGAGCAGGGGGTCCCCAGACCTGAAACCAACGCGGTTCAGCTCCGGAGACCCCCTGCACATCTACACTATCAATAAAAATGTATTTCAAATGTATTTATTGTCATTTATTTATTTAGATTTATTTATTTATTTTTTGGCGGCTGCTGTGTGTGTGTATTTTTTTTATTGTGGGTAGCGGGGGTGGGTGAATGGGGTATTAGCCCCAACGGTGCTTGTTTAGGGCTTGCGGGGGGGGGGGTAGCGGGATGGCTTAACCCCTTCATGACCGTAGCGGTATTAACTGCTACGGTCGTGAAGGGGTTAAGTGCACCCGCAACCCCCCCGCAAGTCCTAAACTCACACCAAGGGCCAAATACCCCCCTCACCCATCCCCACTACGCACAATAAAGCGGGCACGGTGGGTTAACCCCTTCATTGCCTTAGCGGCTATCGGCTATGGTAATGAAGCAGCATTTCTGTATTTTTAATAATATTGAGCAGGAGCAGGGGGGGTCCCTGAGCATTCATTTTTGGCTCAGGGAACCCCCTGCTCACTGTACAATATTATTAAAATACAGAAATGCTGCTTCTTTACCATAGCGCATAGCCGCTAAGGTAAAGAACGAGTGTTTATTTATACTGTATACTGTATGTGTTTTATTTATACTGTACATGTGCAGAGGGTCTCCAGAGCAGAACCGCACTGGTTTCAGGTCTGGGGACCCCCTGCTCCCCGAGATACAGGCCCCTTTAGGGGGTGCCGATATCCCTCTGCTCTGCTTGGTTTACAGGCCGCGATCACGTGATCGGAACCTTTAAACAAAGCAGAGGGATACCGGCACCTCATAAGGGGGGCTGTATCTCGGGGAGCAGGGGGTCCCCAGACCTGAAACCAACGCGGTTCAGCTCCGGAGACCCCCTGCACATCTACACTATCAATAAAAATGTATTTAAAATAATTTTTAATGTGCCGATGTTTGCGCAGAGAGAGAGCAGCGGATCTCTCTCTGCTGCAAACACATCTCGCCCCCGCCGCCCATACAGTAGTATCATTTATGTATGTGCATATAAAGTACTGTATGTTAGGGCTTATAGGGGTTGTTGTTATACAGTATATATATATATATACAGTATATATACTGCATTACAATTCATTATAGGGGACGGCTTCAAAGAGAACAGCTCGCAAGCGCCCCCATGTGTTTTTACACGGCATTGCAGTATTGCAGCCAGCCGGAATAAAAGGCTTAAATCCCTGCCGGGAAAATAACGCAATGCACTCTGGCAGAAAACGATCACAAACCTGAATACACCCGGGTATACCCGAATTCGCGGGACTAGCCGAGCGAGAATAAAGTGTGTCGGTACTGTATGAAGAAAAAATATAGAAAAAACAAACAGTAATGTACTAGATAATTTGTCATATTGGATGTGCATTGGACCTTCTTTGTTTTTAAAGCGTTGATATGATCATAAAGTGGTAGAATCAGCACTGAAAAGAACGTATGAGATAGATAGAAATACAATGTTTAAGAGAAAAGATAATAATTTTTTTTTATAAAAACAAGAACTATCGGAATGATAATAATCCACTGTTTATAACTAAATACAAACCTATGCATTATCAAATACAAAAAGCCCTCAATAAACATTGGAAAATTATCAAAGAGGACCCGATATTAGGTACTACTGTAGATAATAAATCGCAAATATGTTTTAGAAACTCTTTATCCCTTAAGAACATTTTAAACCCAAGTTTGCTAAAAGAAGTTCCTAAACAAGAGAATGGTACTAGTTGGTTAGTTAGCAAACCGCTGGGGAATTTTAAATGTAAAAATTGTGTTATATGCAAATATATGGACCCAAAAAAAGGAATTTGTTTTGCCATCAGGTAAAACGAACAAAATTGAGGCATTTATAAATTGTAAATCTAAAAAGATAGTGTATAAGATTTCATGTGCCTGCGGCCTGGATTATGTAGGAAAAACAAAAAGAGAACTCCGCATTAGGATAAAAGAACACAAACATGTTGACAACATAAATACCGCTAAAAAACACTTACAACAAAATAAAAAATTACATAATCTCCCTAAACACTTTTTATTAAAGCATGATTGTGATCCACCACATTTTAAATTCATTGGTCTGGAGCAAGTACCCCCGAATATTAGAGGGGGAGATCGGAATAGAATATTAATGCAAAAAGAACAATGGATCTATAACTTGTATACAAGAGTACCCAATGGACTAAATGAACATGTAGATATTGTCCCTTTCCTGGAAATGTCTATGATTGATTTTATAGCATTTTTAAACTAATATTTTTATCTTTACCTAAATGTGTTGTTTTAATAAATATCGATATTTTTATGATAGGATGCATTATTTAGTACAATTATATAGATTTTCTTATATTATCTTAACTAATTGTGTACAAATATGAAACGATTATGTTGCCCCTATTGCACTTTAAACTATTGAACTTTAAAGTTCTGGTACATAATTTGATTAATTGCTGTTATTAGTAAAGGTATACTGTATAAGAATGAGGATGAGATACAGCACCCGTCCCTGACAAAGCTTTTGGAATGAGCAAAACGCGTAGGGTTCACTATGTGGCACTGTACATTCATTCAGAGGACTCTAACAAGGATTTTTCAAAGAATTTCTGGCAAGGGGCCAGTAATGACATTTCTGACGTCAGATGCTAGACGTCAGTGTTGTGCAGGAGAACATGGAAGTACACAGGAGGATCAGAACGCGGGGAGCTCTGCTGTCGCCGGCGGCTGTAGCGTTCCTGAGATGCAGATCCCAACCGGCTGCCCGTGACGATCTATCACCACGGAGTGACATCTGGACATCAATGTGTGCCCCACAAGATACCAGTACATACGTGTTGGGTTCCACGAACATTCACTGGGATGGGACAGTGTCCATTACTGTGGTGACTGTACAGATGCAGCGGCCGTTATTCGAACAAATCATGGTGCCGTTTTCATGTGCGCTGCTGTACCCCACGCAACATTAATGCCGCCAATCACCCCAGGCACACGTGTTTCTCGCGGTTGCTTTATTTTGAATTTCATGGATTGTGTTCAATTAAATGCAATGAAATGAATGAATTGTAATGTGTACAGTACTGTGCTACTGTGTCAATTTCAGGTGTTTAAAAGCCAGAACACTAAAATGCCATTTTCTGCACTCGCGTCTTAAGGCGGTACGGTTGGAAGAAATCCCGCGCCATCACATGGGTATTCCCGAGGTATACACCACGTGAAGTGTTTTAATAACGGCCGCTGCATCTGTATCATTAACAATCCTTGTTATCCTCTGATGCTGCACTTCAATTACTTGTAAGTAAGAATAGGGGCTTGTGGCCTAATACATATTTTGGACTTTTACTAAGAAGGTTGTGCTTGTCTTCTTTTCGTTCTTGAATGTACTAGATAATTTGTCATATTGGATATGCATTGGGCCTTCTTATTTTATTGTAGTAAACTTGGTCACTTTCCTGGTGGTAGAAAAATGTACACAGACAAATATGTACAGTACGTAAATATATAATATTGTGAGTCTGAGTTTTGAACCTGTTAAAATTGTGTATGTTCAATTTTTCACATATTTAGTATTTTGCTAAATTTTACCAAAACTTCACATTGCTCGAAAATGAACACAATATTGCCAGACAGTATTTGCCAAGTTAGCAAGATTTGCAAAAATAGCAGTAAATGGCAGTATATACATGGCCAGGTGTCCTTGCACATTGACTTTTAAATGTTGCCGAAATCTTTAGGCAACATGACAATTTCTGCAATTTTTGTGAAAAAAAGGGCACATTTTACCTGCATCATGAAATGTGGCAAACATTTTGCACATCTCTGCACAAGAGCCTTGTTATTTAAAATATATTGGCAAGAAAATCCATCGACTGTCACAGGAGACCAGGCATTTACACCTTTATACCGGGATCATATCACTGAGCAAAACCAAATGATAAAACAAATTGTTATTTGTTCCATTGAAACAGAAGTACACACAGTGGATTACAAAATATTAGAGAAAGGCACACTTACTGGGGGTCTGGGGAAAAAAATAGACTTTCCTACTGTAGTTTCTACAGTCCATAAAGCAAAGTTTGAAGTTGACCGGGACTTAGCACGAAAAGTCCTGGAATTCAAATCGGCATGAAGTTCCTAACGCCACCGCTGTATCCACTCCAGAGACACCAAAATCCCTTGACCGGGAGATAGTACCAAACGTCCTGGCACTCTTTTCGGCTTGATGTTCCAGCCGCAACCGCTATGTTCTCTTCTCAGAACTTGGTCCCGAAATGTGGGACTTAGAAAATGTCTTGCCTTGAAATTTCTGAAGCCGGCTCGCGTCTATTTCTCCAAGAGCATCTTTTGATGATTTCAAATTTGCCGCTGCTGGCTTGGCACTCAAACCTTAGAGAATCTCAACACCGAATTGGCTGCAGGGTTTCTTATAGTATTTTGGCGTTCATTCACAAAAAACTACAGCCAATCCAAGCGTGGGAACTTTACAACCAACCAATCAGATGCCCGCCAGTCTTCGGAAGCTTGGCTCCGTCAGGGAGATTTCCTTATACAGTACTTGTAGAAACTTCTAATAGGCTAATTGACTCGACTGTGCTCCCAAAGTAGATATAATAAAGAGAGAGAAAGGGGATGTACTCACGTATGAAACAGATTTATTGAACTAACACCAGCAAGGATATATCCATGATTAGAATGCTGCTCTGAAGCTATCTCCTGCAAGAGATACTGTCACTGCTTCCTTTACGGACGTTCCGCGTCCCTTCTTCACGGCGCCACTGTCCACAAAGAGTCCATCTACCACTGGAAAGTACTTATGTGTTTGAGGCGGCGACCAGCGTACTTCTGACTCCTGACGAACTCCTGACGAAGCTGCTGAGCCAGCGAAACATGTAGAGTGAACAAGCAGCAGTCCAGAAGTGTACCCTGAATACCCCAGAGCCCGTGTGGATCCATTCTGCGATCGATCGCTAAACCGGAAGTGACGCGACGGGCCGGACCGGAAGTGACGCGACGCGACCTCGGGAGTGGGGTGGATGGTGAACGCTGAAGCTGCGCATCGATATTTACGTGTCTATGCACATGGTGCTTATGTGAGTGCAATAAGAATTGCTTTTATCAATATATTTATAGTGAACATGCAATGTTGCACTAAAGGTGTCATTTTTTTCTATTGGGGGTTTGTTCTGCTGATACCTGGGACCTTATGTCAAGCAAGACCTCTTTTCATACTGCTGAGTCTACATCATTGTATCCACTACTATCCACTGCTGAACTTTTACTGGGAGAGTGTGAGTTCCCAATCGTGATTTCTATATAGATTGCTGAATCTGTTTAAAGCATACTACACTATTATAATTTTTTCCCCCACATATAGTGACACCTGCGCTCCCCACAAGCTTATCCCTACCATCTAAGACAGGAGGAACTGGATCTTCTCCAAAGAGGGTTGAGCAGCGAAGTTCACCATTCATATATTTTCTCTTATTTATGAGCACTTTGAATAATTGGTTTTATTAATATTAATCACTATACATTTATTTATTGCACCTCTATTAGAAGCGCCTCACATTTTTTGTTTTACACCTATCCCTATATATACCTTACCTATAATAGGCTTATTGGCAAGCATGGATTGTATACTGATACACCTTATCCATATATATTCACTAGGAAATCCTTGTGATAGGGCTAATAAGCAAGCAATATAAGCAAATACAACTGAAGCACTGTATGATCATATAGCCATATACACACGGTAATACATGTAATAATACAGAGGTATATAGTATAAGGATCAACCTAAATGATATAAAATGTAATACCAAAATAAACAAATTAACATAATTTCACAAATAATAACAAATCCAGCATACAATAGTTACTAGAACCATATTAACACACTATATTAAAACTATAAAAATTATACTAAATCAATATCCAAATTCAATCCTTTGGGTGCCAGAGTTTTTAATTTAAAAATCCATGTGGTTTCTAACCAGTTAATGGATAAAACTCTGTCTCCACCTCGATAACGCTGTTTTGACAGGTCAATGCCAATTTCTTTTTCAAGAGCTGACACTCTAAAATCCCAAATATGGCTCATAGGTAACCAGCCAGGCATAATACCTTTATTGATGGCCTGGTTACCCCCTCACCGTCACAATGTCTCTCTGTGTTTAGTATTTTAGAATTGGCAATTGGGGTCTATAGTCTGTACCTATACATTTTAAAATGGTCATTTGAGATAACGATCTGTGCCATGCCTGATGGTAGTTGCAGAACTCCTAATGACATGCTCAGATCAGTGTTGTAGACATCTGCTTGTGGCACCGAGCAAATACAGACTAAGTCTACTGAACGATTTCCAATAAAAAAATATCAGACAAACTCTATTTACTATAGAAATTCTATTTTACTATACAAACAAGGCTATTACCTCTCAACTTGCTGTGCATACTTTAGTTCAAAGTCCATTACAGTGTTTGTTATGACAACGCAGCTGTTTGCCGACATATTAAATTTTCAGGTTCTACAGTAGTTCATAACATCATGTATAGGTGCTGTTCCACTTTGCACATAAATGTACATCCTAAGCTAATAAGGAACTATATAATATATAGCCGTGATAGATCACTAGCTTCAATAATATTAAAATCTTGTACTGACCAACATATCAATGGAGTAAGTGCTAAACTACTAAAATACATTGATTGAAACAACCTAATAATACAATATAAAACCAATATGTGAAAACAATTATAAATCAATAAAAATAACCAAAAAAGTGTATATAGAAAAAAATGCTCAATTTAAAATAAAAGAAAAACCATCCGCCGTACACAGTCCTCCGGATTCGTTGCAGCCTCATTATAGGGATCACCAATTTGTCATGGATGTCTATGGAAAAAGCAAAAAGAAAACTGGCGCACTCCTAGTGTATTAAAGTTTCAACAATTTTTATAGGACTGGAACAATATAAAATGTGCACTCACAAACGTAGCTAGAACATCAGCATTTATGAGGATAATCTCAAACCCCAGCTGTGCAAAACGGATCCTTGAAGCTTCTGCTGTAGTCAGATGCCTCTCTCTCCACAAACTGAATATTGTAGCTGGGCGCCCTGTACCCTTCAAATGCGGCTCCTCCGGCTACAGACACTTCACCACTGATCATCCCGGCTCCCACTTGGTACCTACTGTATTAGGACTTGCGGTATGGATCCTCTGCTTTGGCTGCCCTCAGATGTAAAGGGTTCCCGTTCTAGAGCGTCTCAGCATTTGCACAATAAAATCAATAACTACTGCACTTGTCACTCCAACACACCCTACACGTTTCGTCAGAGATGACTTCATCAGAGGTTAGACTCATTGGTCAGTACAAACTGTTGTAGGTTGTTAACAAATTGCACAAAACTTTGAACTTGATTACTAATTATCAGCAGGTAGGGATGCCACATATGTTAGTCAATGTAACCCCTTACCTTCTTGAAGAATTACATATATTCCAGATATGAACATACAAATTGATTCTCAATATAATATTTAACATTGGTAGTCTATTTCATATAAGCATGGATGCAATTTAAGCCAAGCACACATGGACATTTATTGAACTGGATGAAAGATACTACTCCTAATTGGAGACATATGGTGATGTGCATACACCACCATATATAATTACCCTAAGAGGATAAAAAACAAATGTGAATTCCTGAGAGCAAATGATAACTATGATTATAATCAGGGATATAGAGAAAAAAAGGGGGAGCACAGGTTGAAGACTTTGGGATATATATGGTATCTTATTAGATATTTGTGGTTGTGCTTGAAAAGGTATATAAAATCACTTACACGGCCTTGTGTAAATGCTCTCACAGCAAGGTTTACTTTTCTTTGTGTTCCCTTGGTTGATTTCCTTCTTCTTTTCAGGGCTTGGTTTTCCTCATAGATTTCTTCAACAGTCTTCGGCTTGCAGTGAGGATGTCTCCCTCGGAGTGAACAGATTGAAAGACAGTTGTTTAGAGGGATACAGCCAGTATTTAAATAATCCAAAACTTTTTACTCCAAACAAATATAAATATATATAAAGGCAGTAAATACTGCCAGTACTCACACGGGCAAGTGTGAGTACAATCCTAGGGGAAGGTATCTTTATATCCGAAATGATCTTCACAAGTGGTAATCTATAGGTGTGATTTGGGTCCTGTGTGTAATAATAGATGTAAATCAAATGTTACTCACACGGCCTTGTGTGAGTAGGTACACAACAAGGTATCTTTAACTTGAATGTTTTCTTTTATTCAGGTTCTTGATCTTCTTCCTGGTCTTCTTCTATGGTGTTCAACTCCCAGTTTAGGAAATCCCCCTCGGTGTGAACAAATTTAAGAACAAATGTTAGTAGGAAAATATCAACATAATTCTGTGGTGACCCGCTAGCGAACCCGAGAAGATATAAAAAAGCAGATATACAAAAGCAGATATATAAAAGCAGCAAATGCTGCAAGCACTCACACGGGCAAGTGTGAGTGCAATCCTAGGGGAAGGTATCTTTTTTCTTTTTCTCTCTGCAGGTGTGTTTACACCTGCTGCCTTATCAGGGTAGTGGTGATCTAATATATAGGGATCTATAGAATTAAAAATACAAATAATACTCACACGGCCTTGTGTGAGTAAATGCACATCATGGTGTTCTTAAATCCTTTGCAGTACTATTAAGGTAAAATTCCAAGTGGATAAGTGTATAAAGATGATCCCTCCTTGGTGTGAATATAAAATGGAGCAATGTCACGATACTAATGGGCTACAATGAATTTTATTTCCAAAAGCTCTAAAAACAACACATGTATAAAAACAATAGAAAAAATGCATAAAAAGAATTGCATAAAAAGAAATGCATGAAAAGAGAAAGCAGCCCGTCAGTAGGAAATTGCTCGTGGATCTCGTGGAGCTCAGCTAACTTGCTCCGCGTCCGGATATAGTGCTGCCCCCTCTCTGATCCACTCCTTGACGGTGGCTGTGCTGGATTAAAATTGCTTAATGATGAGAGCAACGCGTTTCGACCCTTTCTGGTCTTCCTCAGGCTCCGTAGTTTGGGGTTAAGGTTCGTGGCTAGTATATATGCAGATGACAGCCAATCCCCATTCTACTTTAAGCAATGTCTTCTGTATTCAATTAAAACTAATGAGTGCTGTGTGATGCACTCCATTTTCTGCTTCGGTGTGACGCAGTGAGTAAATAATTAAATAAATGAACAAACACATATTGGTGAAAAATCGGAACTTCATACTATACATACAAATAAACACATGATTTAAAAGATATATACTTAATACATTCCTAGTGACGTGATCTATATAAAGTGAGGAATGGTGTGTGATGTGGCCAATAAATGTGTGTATCTTGTGAAAATGTCTATAAGCTTCTTAAATGTTGATTAAGGTTTATGTGACTTGGGAAAAAATTCCTTGAGTGATAAATGTGCATGAGATTTTTATGTGGTGATTTTTGTGAATGATTGAATAAACAAATGTTTTTACAATGTGATTAATAAACATGGATATATAACAGTGTGCTTTTGTGTCTGTTTTCCTTATTATTTTGATTATAAGGTGTTAGGGGAGGTTAAGTGAATAAATATGTGCTTATTTGCAAATTCATATTCAATATTTAATAAACATTCATGAATGAATGATGAAAATGTGTATTCACATATAGTAGATGTAGATAATACATATAAATATTGTAGCCTCTTAGTACCATAGAGTTTGCGCTTTTTAAACAAATTTCTTAAAAAGATAACCTAAGAAAATATAAATTTATTCATATATACACTTCAGTATTTCACTGAGTTCGTGCTAAACAGTATCCTTGAAGTATAAGATGTTGTGCTGCACTCAGTGTTGCAGTTTTTGATGCTATATGAAATCTTACAAACAGATTGTAATATGGTCATGAACTGATTTGTT
The DNA here is from genome assembly GCF_040206685.1 of Ascaphus truei. Taxonomy (NCBI): domain Eukaryota; kingdom Metazoa; phylum Chordata; class Amphibia; order Anura; family Ascaphidae; genus Ascaphus; species Ascaphus truei. The sequence continues at coordinate 59,388,159 of NC_134488.1, read as the reverse complement.
ACTCATATTTTAGAGGGTGATATCATATAGATTTTTCATACAAATGTGGTGACCTCATTTTATTTTTTTATATAATGTACAATTTTAAACAAATATGTTAAAAACGTTTCCAATGCACAATTTAAAAAAGTAGCCTATTGTACTTATATATAATGCAGTCGTGCTATAAACAGTCGTGCTATAAGCTAGAATACCCAGTATAATATAAAAATACCTGTAATGGTTTTTTAGACTACTACGTGTAGCTTTAAGCATATATTGTGTCATGTCCTTTCACATTGTGATAGTGCATATACTTAAATCATACAGTTATACCGTATAGTTTCAATTTATATATAAAAAATAGAATAAAAATGGAAGGTATTGGTTTGGTGTCATAGATGAGTGATATCTGCAAAGAAGATCAGAAATGACAATAGTGAATTTCACATGTGTGGTACAAATGGGGGGGGGGGGGAGAAAACATTTTTGAAAAGATCTGGGGAAGGGGAATATAGGATAATGGTGTATGATGAGAGGCGGAGAATACTGGAACTTAAATAAACGACCCCAGGTCTATATCTATATTCAGACCTTTTGGGGTCAATGTTTTAAGTTTATAAATCCAGTATGTTTCTCTTTGGCAGAGTTTCCTTAGTCTGTCTCCGCCTCTCCAATGGATGTCAACCTTTTCTATTCCCTTGAATGTTAGGCCTTCAGGGTTTCCCTCATGATGTAAACTAAAGTGTCTGGAGACGCTGTGTGTTAACACCTGCTTACGGATGTTGCCCATGTGTTCCAAGATGCGCACCCTCAGAGGCCTGGAGGTGCGTCCTACATATTGGAGGCCACATGGGCAAGCAAGCAGGTAAACAACATGATCTGTTCGGCAACTGATTGCTTGTTTAATTTTGAATTCTTCTTTTGTTATGTGTGAATTAAAAGCTGCCTTGTCGCCTTTCATTACATGTTTACAGGCCTTACAACTGATGCAATTAAAAAAACCTATTGGTGGGGGTAACCAGTTTTGACTGTTTTCTTTTACTTCTTTCCGGAAGGTACTTGGTGCTAATTGTGCTTTAATGCAAGGGGCCTTTCTAAAAATCACTTTTGGGTTTGTCGGGATGTGTCCCTTTAAAATTGGGTCCATTTGGACAACATGCCAGTGTTTCTGTACTATCTTTTTAACTTTAGCAGCGTCCGAGCTGTAGGTTGTAATGAAAGCTGTAGAAAAGGTGGTATCAGTTTTTTTGATAGTTGGTTTAAGCACAGTCTCCCTTGGGATCAGACTAATCTGGTCAACTGCTTCATTTAACAACTGTGGTTCATAACCTCTTTGCAGAAAGCTATTTTGTAGTGTGTTTGCCTGTTCTTTAAAAACCTCTATATCAGAGCAATTCCTCTTAATCCTCCTAAATTGGCCATTGGGGATATTGCTGAGCCATCTTGGGTGATGGCAACTTGATGTTAGTAGGAAGTTGTTTGCATCTGTTTTTTTAAAATATGTTTTAGTCTTAATTTCGCTGTTCTCCACATAAATGGTGAGGTCTAAAAAGTTGATAGTGTTAAAACTGTATTCTGAAGTGAATTCCAAATTCACTGTGTTGTCGTTGTCGTGTTGACGGGCTGCTTTCTCTTTTCATGCATTTCTTTTTATGCAATTCTTTTTATGCATTTTTTCTATTGTTTTTATACATGTGTTGTTTTTAGAGCTTTTGGAAATAAAATTCATTGTAGCCCATTAGTATCGTGACATTGCTCCATTTTATATTCACACCAAGGAGGGATCATCTTTATACACTTATCCACTTGGAATTTTACCTTAATAGTACTGCAAAGGATTTAAGAACACCATGATGTGCATTTACTCACACAAGGCCGTGTGAGTATTATTTGTATTTTTAATTCTATAGATCCCTATATATTAGATCACCACTACCCTGATAAGGCAGCAGGTGTAAACACACCTGCAGAGAGAAAAAGAAAAAAGATACCTTCCCCTAGGATTGCACTCACACTTGCCCGTGTGAGTGCTTGCAGCATTTGCTGCTTTTATATATCTGCTTTTGTATATCTGCTTTTTTATATCTTCTCGGGTTCGCTAGCGGGTCACCACAGAATTATGTTGATATTTTCCTACTAACATTTGTTCTTAAATTTGTTCACACCGAGGGGGATTTCCTAAACTGGGAGTTGAACACCATAGAAGAAGACCAGGAAGAAGATCAAGAACCTGAATAAAAGAAAACATTCAAGTTAAAGATACCTTGTTGTGTACCTACTCACACAAGGCCGTGTGAGTAACATTTGATTTACATCTATTATTACACACAGGACCCAAATCACACCTATAGATTACCACTTGTGAAGATCATTTCGGATATAAAGATACCTTCCCCTAGGATTGTACTCACACTTGCCCGTGTGAGTACTGGCAGTATTTACTGCCTTTATATATATTTATATTTGTTTGGAGTAAAAAGTTTTGGATTATTTAAATACTGGCTGTATCCCTCTAAACAACTGTCTTTCAATCTGTTCACTCCGAGGGAGACATCCTCACTGCAAGCCGAAGACTGTTGAAGAAATCTATGAGGAAAACCAAGCCCTGAAAAGAAGAAGGAAATCAACCAAGGGAACACAAAGAAAAGTAAACCTTGCTGTGAGAGCATTTACACAAGGCCGTGTAAGTGATTTTATATACCTTTTCAAGCACAACCACAAATATCTAATAAGATACCATATATATCCCAAAGTCTTCAACCTGTGCTCCCCCTTTTTTTCTCTATATCCCTGTACAAACAAGGATCCTGGATAAGGATCCTATTGGGGTCAGAGCCATAGGACACGAAGACGAACCAGAGGGAACCTTTATTTATAAGGTTGTAACATCCATTGACACATTTCCCCTGTTCTAGAACTACATCAGGGAGCGCCCGGGTTTTTTCTTGTTCCATATGATTATAATCAGTGGTCGACAAACCCGGTCGCCCACTCGCCATGGACGATCGGACACTGGCTGGTGGCATCTTACATTTCCCCTGCTCTGCAAAAAAAATTCCCCTGCTCTGGAAAAAAAAAATAAATAAATAACCCCCCTCCTGGATTGGCTGGAAAGGTGTGACGCGTGTCGGAGCTGCCAGGTCTGGCACCGCTGACCGAGGACAGTTCCAAGGCTTTTGCGAGTAACTCCCGGTCCTGGGAAATTACTACTACAGACTTTATTTTACAATATTTAGTTCTGGAAACAAATTATTTTGTTTGCCCCCGTCCCAGTAAGTGTATTTTGACTGTAAATTGTGGAACATTGTGTGTATGTCTTTTCGTGAAATAAATTACAATTTATATTACCTCGTTGCTTTGCTCAATCATTTGATCCCGGTATAAAGCTGTTAAATCATGGTCTCCCATGACAATCTATCTCACACTCACACTCTCACTGTCTGTCTCTCTCACAGTCTCAATGTCTGTCTCTCTCACAGTCTCACTGTCTGTCTCTCACTCTCTCACTCAATCTGGAAATCTTATTTACCCAATATACCTTAAATGCTGTATACCTACACTGAAATAACCAATACTGCTTTTTTCCAGATCTGACTCTCAAGCTTCACACGGGAGACATCGGAATCCCCCCTAACCCAGAAGACAGGTAGGGAACACCAACCCTCCAATATATAACATTGCGGGAATGAGGTAAGATCCTAGATGGGATTGCTGCTTTAGAAATTTTGAAGCGGGGGCATCCAGACACTGGGTAAGTGGTGCAGGAATCTAGTCATTCACATCTGGCTTTTTTTTTCTAGATTAGTGATGTCATCCGATACACACACACACACACACACACGCACGCACGCACGCACGCACGCACGTACGTACGTAACAAGGACTAATTGTAGTAAAATATAAATGTAATACAATAAACAAACTGTTATGTCAAAAACTAATGTTATTAGTTCTTACTAGGAATTTATTCTTTTTTTTTTTAAGGTGGGACTGTGTGCGGGACTGGGTGCGGGGCTAGGTGGCGAGTAGATTTTTTGGTTTGGCGAGTAGATTTCTGGTTGATTTGTCAACCACTGATTAGAATCCATAGAGGTTCCAGATAGCAAAGACTAGGAGAAGAATATTATAGAGACTGACGGTGGAAATGTTTTGAACAAAAATGAGAATTATTTGTAGAATATAACCTACTTATATTAACAATTCTAATAATTGAATGTTTGTGGGGATCCCCATAGTAAAAAATTATGGGCACTACTCGACAAGGCGAATTGGGTTCTGCGGTTGTCACCGCTATTGTCCAGATCTGCCCTGGGGACCCTCCAGGCTGCGGAGAGCAACGACTACCGGCACGTGAAAGCCTTTTTGTTAACCCTGTATATTCTCACCCTAGAAGCATACAGGTGTGATGGTAAGGGGGTACCCAGCCAGTAAATAAAGGTATTATGCCCGGCTGGGTGCCCCATAGCCATATTGGGAAAATGTAGAGTGTCAGCTCTGCAGCCCAGAGATGGCTGAAACACTGTAAATGTATTAAAAATGTCTGTGTGTATCCCGTTAGGTATAAGGGGACCACATCAATATCCTGAGTGAAACTGTATAAGTATTGCAACAGTTATGTATCAACTATAAGTATTGCTACAGTGTTTCCCTGCAGACCGCAGAAAGGAAAAAAGGGTTTTAGATGCCAGCAGCCTCGAGCATAGCACATAAGCGGTAAGCTACCTTTTGGTAGGAGCGTCCTAGCGCTTTGAATACTGCTGTGCGTGCGGCTGGGGGTAAATCATTAAAACGGTTATATTTTACTTTTGATAAACTTTCATGAAAAAAGTCATGAATGAAAGTCCCCCTCTTTTAAGTGTATTAATATTATAAGAGCAAAGGAGTTTGCATCCAGGTTGGCGGAGCAGCGGAAACACTGGATTCACAAGTACAGTGATCAAAAGGTGTATGGCAGGACATACATGTGAGTGATTCATGAATGATGTAACCCCAGACTTGTAAGGTATCACGCTGGCATGGTTCCAGCATGTCTGCAAAAGTCCAGAGTTAAAAAGGTTCTGACCGTTAAAGGTGTTAAGCGGGGCGGAGGGAAAATAAGTGCTGGCATCCTAGCAGATGTCCAGATGTCCGGGTGGAGTAGACTACCCGGCCCTAGGGAAGGGGGCTTGGCCGGGTATGCTAAGTGGTGAAGGTGCAAAGTTTGTTCATGCCCTTGGCATACTATAAAGCCCCTGCCCGGTGCTGGGCATTACTGCAAGACTGGGGGATAGGTGGGCTGTTCCGTTCCCATGCAGCGATTGGCTGAAATGCATAGAGATATGGGTTTTTACTGTTTAAAGGTCCCTGCAGCCGATCAGGAAATTAGATTCATCATGCAATGAAAGATTCATCGTGCAGTAGAAAATTGAAACATCGTAACCAAGATTTGTATCCAGCTTCAAGAATTCGTAAGAACTAAGGACTTCCAAACCATTTCTACAAGGGTAGAATGAAGCGAGCAGTCCTGGCGGAGAAAAAGTGGTTGCGAGCGACGCCACTAGCCAAAGACTGTTTTTGCGGCTTTGCGTATGCACAATCCCCGCTCTTGGGAGATTGTGCTCAGAGACTCTATTTCTAAAGATTTCGTTCTGGAAGTAGAGAATTTCGTTTTACCCTGTCCCAATAAGTGTATTTTCATAATATTTTGTAAATCAAGCTGTGTATGTTCATTGTGTAAATAAATGACTATCTATTTTATCTCTTGCTTTGCTCAACCAAAGGATCCGGGTAATTGTGGTGTTAAAATTTCTGGTCTCACGTGACCACATAGGCATGTTTAGGATGGAGGAGTAAAGCCTCTGGGAATCCTACATGTGGTTTGCCTCATGCATGATATTGCATTGGACTCAGTGGGTGGAGGGGTGTGATGCCACCAAGTATCACAGTCTGCTGGACTTGATGTTCAAGGAACAATTTTTGCAGCCACCAGACCTAAGAGACTGGGTCTTTCACCGCAAACCAAAATCTTGCCTGGATGCTGCTAACATGGCTGTTGAGTTTGAGAACAGCCGGGCACAAACCCTCAAGAAAGGGTCTTCCCCAGAAGGAGCCACTCTGGTTAGGATGACCAAAAGCACTCCCCAGTGGAAAAATAGAACAGCTGCAGAAGGAAGTGCATCCAAGTCTGCAGAGTTCAAACACGAAAGGTGGTGCTACCAGTGTAACAAGACTGGCCACATAAAGCCAGATTGTCTAGACCGCCAAAGTCCCCATCAGTTGCAACGCTCTCCAGCTGCAAAGCCAGTCGCCAGCGTGCGAGGGGCACACAAAGTGGAGCAGAGTGCAGCCATCCAGTCAGCCCATCAAGGGACTTCGATGGAAGAAACTACACCTGCAGCCAGCGAACCAGCAGTGGAGATGAGGGGACATCAGATTGCAATAGTTGAGTTGCAGTCCACTGAGTTACGGAGGTGCTACTCAGTAACAACCTGAGGCATCTTACATGTGTGAGCTGAACCTTTATTAGTGAGCCTTGTTAACCCCTTCACCATCACAACCAGATTACACCAAAAAGTTTCTTGTGCAGACCGATGCCTCCGACTATGGTATCGGTGCTGTAGTCAGCCAGGTGGGCGAGGAGGGGGGTGAACATCCTGTTGTCTACCTGAGCAGGAAACTGCTCTCCAGAGAAGTGACTTATGCCACAATTAAGAAGGAATGCCTGACCATCATTTGGGCTCTATGTAAATTACGGCCCTATCTGTATGGCAGATCCTTCACAGTGATTACAGATCACAACCCACCAATTTGGCTACAAAGGGTGTCGGGGGAGAATAGCAAATTACTTCTCTGGAGTCTTTCCCTGCAAGATTTTGACTTTACCATCCAGCACAAGAAAGGCAGTGAGCATGGTAATGCTGATGGACTCTTCTGACAGGACACTCCCTGTGATCCAAAGTCCTCAAGAAGTGCCAGACTTTGGGAGCCACCAGACATGGTGACTGCCACAGAGCTTTCATCTTGAGGGGGGGAGGTTTGACGGTGAGGGGGTAGCCAGGCTCACAATAAAGGTTTAAGCCCGGTTGGTTACCTCTGATCCATGTATTGGGGTTCGGGAGTGTCAGCTCGAGCCCCGTGATCGTACATGCATTGCTGTAAATTATGCGACAATAAAGAATGTTTGTATTTTTACCTTTCCAGGTGTGCTAGCAAGCAGAGATTGCTAGACTATGAGTTTCAAGGTGGGCTTTGCGGAGAAAGTCTTGTCAGATTGTGCCTAGGTTGTCGGGGTTCAGAGTTGCTGAATACCCAAATAATGTACCCGGGAATCAGGTCGGAATCCCGGATACATATAGGTACATTGCTCTGGTCAAATCCCTCCTTGAAAACAGTTACGTCACTCACCGCCAGGCTTCCCTGCTTCAGCACAGACCAGAAAGGTAAATGGGGCATACGGATGTGAGGTGTCCCTGAACCTGTCAAGGGGTCCCTAGGTTAAGGGGGATGTCTAGGTAATACCCAGAACCTATATAGGGGTTCTGGGGTGCTCCAACCATACATAAGGTTGTGAGATATGTTTTCTTAGTCCCTGTTATAAGTGTGTGGGGATTATGGCTAGTAAGAATAAACATGCAACCTCTTATTATATTCCCCATAACCGAGAGACTAAGAAAGTTGTGTGTACAGTAGTTAGTTTATTAAACATTGTGTTTTAAATGTTATATGCTTGTGCATTGTAGTATGAGCGGGGACTTTCAGATCCAAAGTTCTGAGAGACCATTTGGCTACCAAGCTTGGTGCCAGCAAGTCTCCTCAGACTCCGGACATGAAAGCCTCAGAGGCTGTCAGGTGTGAAAGCAATTTGAGTACCGGAGTTAGCCTCAAGTACTCATGTTCTGGGCGAATGGAAGTAATCGGACCACCATTTACCCCAACCCAGACTTTGAGGAGTCTAACTCTGTGGGTGGCTTCTGCATAACAAGTAGCAGAGGAGCCAAGTTGGCGCATGCCTTTGTCAGATTCTGAATCCATGCTTGCCCGGCTTCAGTAGACTAGCAGTGCTCTGATTGGCTGGTAAGAAAATTTCCATGCTCAGATTGGCTGTAGTATTTCATGAATGAACTCAGAAATACTATAAGAAACCCTCAGCCAATCCGGACATCGGATTCTATGAGCCTGAACAGCAGCGGCAAATTTGAAACGTCCAAAAGATGCTCTGACAGAAATACCCAAGGCACCGGCTTCAGAAATCTGAGGTGAAATATTTTCCAAATCCAGCTTGAGGCCAAGTTCTGAGAATTGAGTGTAGCAGTCGCGGCCAGGATTACAAGCCGGTTTTAGTTCCAGGACGATCGGAGCTAACTCATGGTGAACTTATTTCAACACTACCAGAGCAGATACAGCGGTGGTATCAGGAAATTCATGCCGATTTGAGATCCAGGACAGTTCAGGCTAAATCCCGGTGAACTAAAGACTATTGTATTTCGTTCTATTTTAGTTAAGAAAGTCTAGTTTTCTTCCCAGGTCCCAAGTAAGTGTGTCTCTTCTTATGTAGTTTGTGTTCCATTGTGTGCATGCCTTTTCATGCAAATAAATTCTCAATTGATTTCACTTATCTTTTGTTCACCGTATGATCCAGAAAAAGAGATGTACAGTAAATGCCTGGTCTCCCGTGAACCCATGTACTGTATCATCAGGCTCTGGAATCCTCCCTCAGCTCTAAATCCTTCTCTATCCTAAACTGACCCTAAAAATCTGGTCACCACCTACAATTCTATTCTTTCCAGCTGCCTGGACCAGCATGCTCCTGATTTAGTTATGGAACGCTCGCCTCCCTAATACTCAAACCCAGCTCAATACTCAGAAACTTTTTGCACTTCTGCATTCTTTCCTCTTAGGGTCTTGCTGATTTTCTCCAGTGTGTGTGTGTGCCTGCCTCCGTGTGTGTTTGCACCTGCGTCTGTGTGTCTGCGTCTGTGTGTGTGCGTGCCTACCTCTGAGGGTGCCTCTGGGTGCCACAGGGTGCCTCTGTCTCCCAAGTGCTGAGCCCGGCACACCTGTGCGCCAGAGTCCGGTCGTAACTGCGTATGTGCGCCAGAGTCTGGTCGCCACTGCGCATGTGTGGCGAGGTCCGGCATAGTGTTTTTTGCATATGCGTGAGCACGACAGCAATGTGCTATGGCCGTGAGCGCTGCAGCAAAGCGCGACAGGTGCGAGCGATGACGCACACAAATTAGTACCGTGACATCACTCGTGTTACAGTTTTTCATTACAACGCAAGGATTTTTCCCCATGAAAACCTTGTAGGCCCCAGCAATGAATTTTCACTTAAAAATGTGTCATTTCTTTCAACGCTGTCAATCCCTCTGCCTCTCTCAACATATATCTCAGCTTTAGGGATTTATTCTAGTAGCTTCGATAAAATCATTGCCATTTCAAACGTTTTGGCATGACCTACCTCACGGTTTGATGCTTTATCACAATATTTAGAAAGTGTTATCGCAAGTCAGATACCGTTGGGTAGGAAAATGCCAAACCGCTCAGGATAGCAGTATCTTGAGCTGTGTCTTTTTCTAAGTTCTGCCCTGCGATCTGCCTGCAGTCTGTAACAACTGCACAGAGAGAGCTTCATCTTCCTGCACAGCTCTTACAGGCAATCACACTGTTTTTATTTTAATAACACAATATTAAAGTAGGGGGTCTGCAGAGATGAACCACAATAATTTCAGCCTCTTGGTCCCCCTGCTTCCCAAGTTACAGGCCTCGGTATGTGGTGCCGGAATCTCCACAAAGTTTAAACGTCCCAGTCATGTGCCGCTTGAGATTTAAAGAATGCAGGGAGATATTAGCACCCCATACCGGGGTCTGTACCTCGGGAAGCATGGGTCCCAGGGGCTGAAATGAACGTGGTTCAGCTCCCGAGACCCCCTGCTTCTATACTGTGTTATTAAAATAAAAACAGCTTTATTACCTTGGTGGCTAGCATCTAAGGTAATGAAGGTGTTAAACCAGAGCATGTGATTTGTTGGGGGTTGAGGGGGTGGGTGAAGGGGGTAGTTGCTCCAGGGTGGGTGTTAAGGCCTACCAGTAAGGTTGTGGGAGGAACCCCTGCTGTGTTAATCCGATGGGCCATTATGTCTGCAACAGAACTTCTCACAACACCACGCGGCATAACGCAACATTTACCCAGGTAAATATTCAAATGCCGCTGCATCTGTAAGTCCCTCTTCATAGCACCTTCTCTTTAACTTCAAAGCCCACCTGAAAACTCACCAGTTCAGCAATGTGTTTAAATACGTAGTGATGGTTTACCACTACACACTAAATAAACTACAGTATGCTCTTAAACACAATCTATCCAATGCACTCACAATTACTCCCACTGTTTCTGCCAATTCGCTTGTTCGCTCCTTGGGGCAGGCACTCATTACTTCCAATATGTCTTGATGCACTTATTCCATCTATTTTATTAGATTCACTCTATTGTTTTTGTATTTTTACAATACTATAGACCTGATACATAAAGTTTGGCCCCTTGCAGACGCACTTACCAGTATGCCCTCCTACTGTCTCTGTACATTCTTCCTACCTACCAATTAGATTGTAAGCTCTTCGGAACAGGGACTCCTTTTCCTAAATGTTACTTTTATGGATGAAGCACTTCTTGCCATTATGTGTTATTTATATTTGTTGTTATTTGTTGTTATTTATATGATTATATCACGTGTATTACTACTATAAAGCGCTATGTACATTAATGGCGCTATATTAGTAAAGACATACAGCAGGACCCCGTGTATACAGCGGGTTCCGTTCCAAAAAGTGAAAATCGCCGGAAAGCGGAAAAGTGAAAATCGCCGGAAAGCGCATCCGGCGATTTTCATTTCTCTGCATGCACAGAACGGCGTTTTTTGCCGTTCTGCGCATGCGCGGCCTATGGTCTGCGTGCGCAAACTACGTTATGCGTGCTCAGACAGCAGTCTGCGCATGCGCACCGGGCCCGTTGTGCGCATGTGTGACTGCGATTTAAAGATGGCGGCCCCCTTCTCGGCGCCGCCGGATAATGAAGCGCCGAGAAGCGGGGCCTTCCTGTACATACATTTTTGTAAAAATGGTACCACATACCTGTTTGATACAATTAAAATATACATGATGTAAATTCATAAATAGATATCACAAAATACCAGAATAGGAGGATCAATTGTGAAATTAAATATATCAGGTGCAAAAATTGAGAGGATTTCCATGCATTAATATGTATCTTGCCCAGCCCTAGGTAAAACGTGAAATTAAAATCTATTCATATTCAAATTTCCTAGCCTAATGATCTGTATATAGATTAATAGGTAAACCAAATCATTTGCATGCTTAAACAAGTTGCCAATCACAGAAGAATGCAACCATGTGCCATCTGGTTCATATACAGTAGCATATTAGAGAAGCTATAAAAACAATTAGACAAAGATAATAAAGCTAACTGGCACTTATAATTATTATTGTGGTTATGCCAGAATAGGTGCTGCAATGTGGATGTTGTAGTTATTATTATAATATCACCAAGGTCACTTAAAGGTAAAGTCAAGAGCCCACAGGGAAACTGATTATAGGGGCCCACAACAGGGCTATTATAGACAAAAACATTATTAAAGAGCTCACATTCAGATATATGGTCATAAATTAATTTACTCATACATACACTGCTAATACTCATACATTTACTCATATATGCGCTGATCAGACTGACTCTCTCTACAGTCGTATTCATACACAGAATTTTTTGAAAAAGTCAACCAGCATCCTTAGCCCAACCAACCAAGAGTTCTGGGGTCTTTCTGGTCATCCAGGGAAATTTGCCAATCTGGACCATATGGAACCACCATTGTTTTATTGGGGTACCTAGGGAGGTGAAAGCTTTCAGCGGATCCGAATTTCAAATCTTCCGGTTCCTTTGGATCAGTCTCTAAAAGGCCAATCAAACATTTCAGATTTTTTTTTTCAAACCTGGACCATTGGCAACCACACAGGCATTATTAACCGCTGTGATTGACTGGAGTTTCAGTTAAGTGTACTCTGGACCTCAATGCCACAGGTTCCTGTTTGTTGTACACAGTACACTATCTAATGTATAGCAGCAACAGTTACAGTATGATTGATATTACTGTGTAATAATAATCCCAAGAATAATGATTAATCTTCCAGAAAAGTTTGTAAATAAAAGTGATAAACTCAACTGATCCCCATTGTGTTCCCATATCATATATGTAGCAGAGTCCTCCTCCTTACCTCCGGTGAGGGAGAACTGCCGAAATAGCTGCCGGAGCTCGGCAAAGCATTGGGAGTGTGAGGGCAGCCATCTTGAATGTCATGCATGCGCAGAACAATGAGGTGCGCATGTGCAGTGGCAGATGTGCAGCGGCCATTTTAGGTGGCTCCGCATAGAATACTGCAGGACTACAAGTCCCAGGATCCTCTAGGAGGAAGGGACTAGCTTTGGCATGAAAACACCCCGCGAGTAAGTCCTGACAGAATTGAAGAACAGGTACACCTAAGTGAACCAATAAGGTGCTGTAGAGGTATATGGATTGCTGGATCATAACCCGTAGATAGGAGGAATATAATGTGGCTCTCGGGCCAAGGCTAACCTGGTAGGTACAGTCTTAAACCTCAACTTGGCTCCCCAGGAGCACTATAAAGTTAGGAAGGACTCACCCAGGTATCTGGGTGAACATCTCTGTTTAAGATGCCGCCAACCCTCGAACGACTCGTCCGTCGTGAGGGCGGTCTATGACCGGCGGTGGGATGAAAATCAGCTGGTGAATTTGCTCCAGCAACCCGGCGTGCGACCGGGAGAAGCAGATGCATAGAGACGCCCCGTGGAGGGGAAGAACGCGGTGCACGGTGCGGACAAATTGAAGGCTGGTCAGATGACTGGAAAAAACTTTATTGTAACAAAAGTGGAGCTAGCAGGTACTTGCTAGCTCCACTTTTGTTACAATAAAGTTTTTTCCAGTCACCTGACCAGCCTTCAATTTGTCCGCACGGCTGTGCACCGCGTTCTTCCCCTCCACGGGGCGTCTCTACGTAAGTCCTGACAGAGGAGGCAACGGAGCAGGTAGTGTCCAGGGAGCAGTGCTTCCCTGAACTAGGCCTAGGCTTGCCCCTTAGGCCCCAGCTAGTCCCCGAGTAACCCCAGTGGAGTATTGCATGGAAGGCCCAAGATAGGGACTCTTCCCCTTAGTGACTATTAGTGATGTTACAATGGTGATCAGATGGCCACGTGGTGCGCTGCAGTCTGGGACCAGGGCACAGGCCACAAAGAAATTAGGTGAGACACTGCAGCAGGATCTCGGCTCACGTGTTGGATCGCGCATCATAAGGAGTGAGGGGATTGGTGACGGAGGCCCCACGGCATGGGACCTGACTGATCCTTTGATCCGACGGCGATACCTGGCTCCTGCCCCCAGAATTATTAAAATATCAAAAAGAGAAACATAGTAGATATACTGTTCCAATTGAAAACACTGTCCCCCCTGGGTCTTAATCTGGACTTTGATTTAGGCTCTCTCTTTAGGGATTAACTCCTGCAATATTTCCACTGTCAATATCTGTACAATTTAGTACAGGTAGCTGTCTCTACATCAATCTGTTACACATTCATGGGGATGTAATGCTGATAATGTAAACTTGTACAATAACAGCTGGAGTACACATTCATTATCAACAACAACATTCTACCGAAACGGAAGTTTAATAATAGATTTGAGTGGTTCCGTTAGTATAGTGGAGTGGAAAGATTCCTCTAGTGAGGCTACAAGTCCCGTGGTAGGGGACATGTAGTTCTAATCATACCCATCTAGTCACCAACACTATTTTGTGTATAATAGTGGCTTTATTAACTTCATGGAGTTACATCTCTCCATAGTGTAGTAAGGAGTTCCTCAGTAGGTGATCAATAATATGCCAATTTGGCTATTGTATCCTCATTGACATGTGGTAATTAAGTATTTAACATACGAGGTAGATCTCTTCTTTGTATACTAATATGTGTTTGTTTTCGATTTGACAAAATGTTGTTATTGTATTTGACAATGTTAGAGTAAATGAATATAGGCATTATGGACTTTTCATGTACTTTTCCAAGGTTAATCAATATCAGCTTGGACTATAAAAGGATGATAATCCACCCTCATCATAGCGCCCCTGACGAAGCAAACAGCAGATTGAGAAATGTGTAGGACGGAGCTACGCATGTGCAGTGTGGACCAGAGCTGATTCCAGTTCCCTGCAAGCAGAGGAGAGTGAGGATCGTGGAGAAAAGCGTGTGTCCTGTCTAGTGCCTTATACAGGAGGTATTTTTCCCTAGAAGGCTTCCATACATTGGGGGAGTTCCGTGGAGACCGCTGACGTCACAGCGAGACGAACGCGGAAGCGGAGGACACACGTGTACACAATGAAACCTCCAAGGCAAGATGAACATAACTTCCATCTACCAGAGACATCAACCCTCCACGAGAAACAGCAATAAAGGGGCTGTGACGGCCTAAACGGTCACACAGCGCGATTTTAAGAGGGAATTTGTGACAATGATTCCAATTCTTTTTATCAAGTTTTTTAGTAAAGCATTTTGTCAAACATTATTGCACTATGTTTGTTATCCATTTTATTTTTTATGTGGAACACAAGCCATGATCTCTTCATTCAGTGTGATCCATACTGAAGATAACAATTAGCTGCTATTATAGTTAAGTTTATCTATCAAATTTATTTTACTGGTACCACCACCAGGGTGCTTTTCCACTGTGTAATAAGCACCAATCACTAAAAGGGTATAACGTCTACTGAAGATTAGAACATACTGCTTCAGATATACCCTTTATTCACCATCGTAAGGTATCCAAAGGTTGTGGGGATTCAGTCAGGTTACTGTATTGTGTGGGATTGCATAATAAGGTGATTATAAGAATCCAGTATTATACAACATATTAAAGCATATATTCTGTTGTCATATTCTTTCCAACATATTCATTGGAGAGAAAAGAAAATCAAGCACCAGGATTCCAGTGCCACACAGGACTATTTTTGTGTATATTTAATTAAGAAGGACTTTTGAACAGGCCTTCAAGTCTTCAGGGCTGCAGGACACTGGACTTTCTAACGAATTGGTTCCATATCTAACATAATTGTAACACTATAGGAAAGTCTATCTTTGAGCGCTAGAGTTGTGTTTCACTTGATATTTGAGGAATGTCATAGAATCTCTGCCGAAGAAGGATTTGGACAATTCTTCAACCTGAGAAGGGGTTGACAGAGATTCCACCAGGTGGAGTGAAGCACATGGCTGCTGTACCTAACTACCCGGGCCGTGATGAAGCCGACAGGTACTTTTCAGTAGAGACCACAACTGAAGAAGATGCCAAGAGAGGGTTCAGGGTGGTATCAGAAATGAAAGAGTGGAAGTCTGTACTTCCTCGCCGGTTCAGGGTGGCCATACAGAATATCACGCCCCACCTAATAAGGTTTGACGTTGGGCAAGCACTGGGTCGGATATACCTGGTTACTCCAATAGAATCCCTGGCTCATGTGAACTTGCTACCATACAAGAGTGAGATGGATGTGGGCTGTACCAAGAGTTCTCAACACACGTTCTGATTGAATGACGCCACGCCATTCCAGGAGCGTTCCAGACGCATAGCACCCAGAGATGTGGAGGACGTGAGGGACGTCCTAAAGGAGATGGTGATGTCAGGTATCGTAACGGGCTCCTGTAGCACCGATGCCTCTCCTATTGTGGTAGTACGTAAGAAAAATAGGTCTGTTCGACTGTGCGTGGTCTACCACCGCACGGTTCCAGACCAATATACCTTGCCACGGATTGAAGAGATCCTCAGCCCTTTATCAGGTGTTCAGTGGTTCAGCATACTGGACCTGAGGTCTGGGTACTACAGGTATCCATGAAAACCAGGAGAAGACGTTTGTCTGCCCCCTGGGATTTTACCTGTTCACCCGGATGCCCCAAGGCATTTGTGGTGCACCTGCAACATTCCAGAGGTTAATGGAAAAGACTATTGGTGATATGAATCCCCAGGAATGTCTGGTCTACCTGGACAATATCATGCTCGGAAGAACGCTAGAAGAGCACGAAGAGCGCCTTCTGAAGGTTCTGGACCAACTGGGAAAGGAAGGCCTGAAGTGGTCCTTGGACAAATGTAGCTTCTGCCATACTTCAGTCACCTATGTACAGTAAGTCACATAGTGTCCGCCGAAGAAGTGGCTACTGACCCTCCTAAGGTTAAAGCCGTAGTGAACTGGCCCAGACCAGATAAGGTGATGGAGCTACAACCATTCCTGGGGTTTTGCAGATACTACCACAGATTCGTAGAGGGGTACTCCAGCAAGGCCAAAGTCCTCAACAACCTACTGAAAATCTACCCCGAAGAACCTCGGCAAAAAGCCGCAACTACGCGAGCAACTTTCGGGGATGTAACGTTGCTCATCTCTGAATAGGAAACAGACCCGCAGAGCTGATGTAGGGCTATAATATCAGTGACCAGAGCCAGGCGACAGAGTCATGTTAGAGTAGTCATGATCCAAGCAGAGGTCAAGGCAGGCGGCAAAGGTGCAAGTCTGGGTACAGGCTGGGGTGAAGGCAGGCAGCACAGGAGCGGTGGTCAGGGTAACAGGCTGAGGTCGGCAACAGGGGATACAAAAGAACAGGGAGGGCTCAGGAACAGGGCAAGCTCAGGGAAATGCATACAATGCTCAGACAGGGGCTTAAATTCTCTGAAAGCTATTTAAGCCCTGAATCAGGTGCAGCCAATATACCAGGCTGCCAGTGATCAAAATGTCCACAGCAGCCAGGTAAGGGCAGCCAAAGCCTGGACTGGAACCCTTACAGGGGACAAGTGGACGTCTGCCTGCGAGGGCATTCATAGGGCTCAAAAAAAGCCTCACATATGCCAATCCAGAGCAGCCGTACATCCTGCATGTAGATGCCAGCTTCAACGAGCCATGATACATCAACAGTGCCCCGCCGGTCTCTGCCCAGTAGCATATGTGAGTCGCCGCTTGACGCCGAGTGAACAAAACTATCCAGTTCACAAACTGGCATTTCTAGCACTCAAGTGGGCTGTAGTTGATAACTGCACAATTATTTTTTATGGGGTCTCCTTCGAGGTGCAAACCATTAATCCCCTGACATACATCTTGCCCTCCACCAATTTGGATGCCCCTGGCCACAGATGGTAGCCGGCCCTGCCTATCAGTTAACGCTGAAGTACAAGCCAGAGCCATTGAACATCATAGCTGATGCTCTGTCCAGAAGACCTGGACTGAGTGCAATGCCAGAAGATGGATCGTGAGATGAAATCCGTGGCCCTGTAATTCGGGCAATGTGCTCAACCACGGCGATAGTGGAGGATAAGATCGCTTTCTCTGAACTCAGAGTGGTGGACTCATTGGACTGTCAGTCCAAGGTGCTTCCAGCAGCATACTGCCATCCCGAAGTCATGTCTGTTATGCAAGATACAATCATGAGATGGAAAGAGTTGGTGATACACCAGATGCAAGACATATAGCCATACGCCGGGTAATCCAAGAGAACAATCCCTCCTTAGTGAAGTGGGCTCCTACCGACATGGTCACTGTTATCATGAGGGAATGGGACAAGTTCCACATAGAGCATGGCCTTCTCTACAGAGTTATCTCCTACAGCAACAATCCCTGTAGGAAACAACTTGTCCTGCCCAGAAGTTTGTAGCACACTGTCCTACAATCTCTGCACGATGATCATGGACACCTCGGAGTGGACAAAATATTCGAGCTAGTAAGTGAGATTCTTCTGGCCCAAGATGTGGGAATCAGTGGAGCGCCATTGCCGGAGGTGTCTGCGGTGCATACAGCGAAAAAACACTGCCTACATGCACTGCTCCAATGGGCCACTTAATGGACCTAGTCTGCATGGATTTCCTCTGGATCAAGGCAGACTTGAAGGGTATCAGGAACATCCTGGAAGTGACCAACCACTACACCCGGTATGCCCAAGCGTTCCCTACCAAGGACCAGAAAGCGATCCCAGTAGCCAATGTACTGTGGGAAAAGTACTTAATCCATTACGGGTTACCTAATAGGATGAACTCAGGTCAAGGGAGATTCGAGAGCAAATTGATCAAAGAAATTCTAAAACTGCTCAATATCGAGAAGTTTCGTACAACTCCCTATCACCCTGAAGTAGAAGCCCTTCCGGAAAGGTTAAACCGAACCCTACTGGATATGCTAGGCACTCTGAAGGGCTCCGAAAAGGCTGAATGGAGCAAGCATGTTGAGCCGTTAGTGCATGCCTACAACTGCACCTGGCATGAATCCACCGGGTAAACACCCTATTTCATGATGTTCAGCAGACAGGACCGACTACCTGTGGATATTCGTCTACGAGTATCCAATGATGGGGTACCGAATAGGATACACTACAAATATGTGCAACAGCGCCAGGATAACCTCCATAGAGCATATCAGTTGGCGGAAAAAGCCACTGCCAGGCTGAACGAGAATAACAAGCGGAGGTTTGATCATAAAGTACAACATCGGGAACTTCGGCCCAGAGACGCCGTTCTCTTGCGGAATTTAGGAATACCAGGAAAGCACAAGCTAGTGGACTGCTGGCGAGAAGCTCCCTTAGAGGTAGAGTCCCATATGCAGGGCCCCTCTTCCCCCAGGTCCATTACCCCCTTAAAATCTCCCCCCCAGGTCCATTACCTGTTTATAATCCCCCCCCCAAATCCATTACCTCATAATCCCCCCAGATCCATTACCACCTGGATTGTCTCCACCCTCTCCCAGGTCCATTACCTCTTTATAATCTCCCCCCCCCCCCACCCAGGATCATTACCTCCTCATAATCCCCACCCCCAGGTCCATTACCTCCCTATAATTCCTCCCGCGCATAGGGTTGCCAGGTGGCTTCTCCAAAAATACTGGACTCAATGGTGAAAGTTGCATCAGGTCACTATGTCCAGGGAGGAAAATACCGGACACATACTTGTCCAGTATTACAGTACCTCATTTTTTACTGGACAGAATATCCAAATACAGACAGTCCAGTTCAATACCGGACACCTGGCAACCCTACCCGCGCCTCAGTCCATTTTACCTCCCTATAATCCCCCTCCCAAAATGTATTATCTCTGTATAATCCCCCAGGTCCATAACCTCTTTATAATCCTCCACCCCGGTCCATTAACTCCTTATGATATCCCCCTCCCCTCCCAGGTCCATTGTGTCTTTATAATCCTCCCCCCCTGCTGCACATACCCGCCCCCACCAGTGCATGAGGGGGGAGATGGAGGGGGGAGGGGGGCCCTGCTTCATATGTTTGTCCTGGGCCCAACGATTTATGTTGGTGGCACTGCTCTCAGCATACGATGACGTGCCTGGTTCAGATGCCAGCATTGATGAAGAGCAGGCTGAGGTCGCACCGGGGAGGACGGGAAACGTAGGTGGACGTAGCACTCCTCCGAGAAGCTGAGGAAGGTTTGGCTGATGGCTGCAGAGCTAGACGTGGAAGGTGACGACAGAAAGCAACAGGCAGCAGGATCCTGCAGCAGCTGCAAGGAGTCTGCCGTGTTAGTGCTGACAAATGTGCACTCAGGAAATCGGTGATGTCATTTCCTGTCTGGAGTGTGGTTGTAGGCACAGAAGCATATCATTTTCTTATAACTTTTTCATTTGAATTAACTGTATTAACTTTAAACTGTGATTATGGTTATTAAAGTTGGCCTGGGGGAGAGCACAGGGCCCCTATAAGTGGGATCTGGTGCAGTCGCCGGCCCTGCTAGTGAAGTTCTGTCAACTTAATACATTTTTCTGGATTCTCATACATCTGCTTTCGCGCTAAACCAGAAATGCTTTGTTTTCCTACTCTTCTGAGTTATTTTGCGCATCCGTTTATACAGCAGAGCACAAAAAAACAGTATAAACACAAATTAACTCTCATTGGGGATTCCTACTGTACCCGGTATCATCACTGGTGAACAGTCGGTAAATCAATAATTGGCTATTAACTATTTGTTTCCAATAGAGATATTCTGACTCAAAATTGCGAATCATGCAAAACATTTTTCAGAATTCTCAAGCAGGTCATCAAGTTAAAATCTCCACAGAATTAAATATAGTGTGAGAAAGACAGAAACTCTGCTTCAAATATGGATCCCCCTGATGCAAACTCAACTGGGATTACTGCTTTAAATTTTCCAAAATATAACCCGTGTTTGATCATCGTAGGTTGCAAATGTTTCACAAGGTGGCGCTGATGCATAACTGTTTTTGAAGAGCAATTCTCTCTTCCTTCGGTCAAGATGTTCTGTGTTACTAATTATTTTTACCAAGAATATTTTCAGAAAGATAGTGCTGTACAAGACCAGGAAGATAGATGAGTTGACCAGCAGAGAAAGGGAGATGCTAAGCAACAGATTACATAGAAACATAGAATCTGACAGCAATTAAGAACCACTTGGCCCACTCAGTCTGCTCATTGTCCTCTCTATTGTAAAATCTCAGACCCTATTTGATCCCAGGTTATGTTTCATATTTAGGACAGTCTTATGTCTACTAATAGAAAACATAAAACATACTGGACACCTAACAAGCTCCTATTGAACCCCCAAAATGACCACAACATATATATAAGCATATGAGTGTCACAGAGGAGTGCTACTGAGCATGGCAATATATATTTTAAAACCAGAGACAGAACATAAAACACAGACAAAGCTCAGTTTTTAGCACATCCAGTGAGACTCATACACGGTACAGTGCCTAAATATATATGTATAAATATCTAATAAGTAAAATGGTCTTTTAGTTTGACATTTTTTGGCCAAAATTGTTGTAAGCCCCTGAGCCACCGCCAAGGCAGACCACATATCAGGGGTCCCTAACGCTAATATAAATTCTTAATAACCTGTGTAATAATAGGAAGAATGATTTATAGTAAATCTGTCAATATTAGTTGCAAAGTTCTGAGTCTGACTGAAGCTTTTATTAACCTGTACATTACCAGGAAAAGCACTCTGTATTAGAGATGTCACAGCCAAACTGCAAGCAGGCAAGTTCCCCTGAGTGGAAGATGCTATGGAGTGAGCCCATAACCATTTAAATGTGGGAGGGGGTGAGCTTAAATTAGGAAGGAGGTTGCCACCCTCCAATCAGCCATGACTAGCTGGACAAGAATTGTAAAACATATTGGACACCTAACAAGCTCCTATTGAACCCCTAAAATGACCACAACATATATATAAGCATATGAGTGTCACAGAGGAGTGCTACTGAGCATGGCAATATATATTTTAAAACCAGAGACAGAACATAAAACACAGACAAAGCTCAGTTTTTAGCACATCCAGTGAGACTCATACACGGTACAGTGCCTAAATATATATGTATAAATATCTAATAAGTAAAATGGTCTTTTAGTTTGACATTTTTGGCCAAAATTGTTGTAAGCCCCTGAGCCACCGCCAAGGCAGACCACATATCAGGGGTCCCTAACGCTAATATAAATTCTTAATAACCTGTGTAATAACAGGAAGAATGATTTATAGTAAATCTGTCAATATTAGTTGCAAAGTTCTGAGTCTGACTGAAGCTTTTATTAACCTGTACATTACCAGGAAAAGCACTCTGTATTAGAGATGTCACAGCCAAACTGCAAGCAGGCAAGTTCCCCTGAGTGGAAGATGCTATGGAGTGAGCCCATAACCATTTAAATGTGGGAGGGGGTGAGCTTAAATTAGGAAGGAGGTTGCCACCCTCCAATCAGCCATGACTAGCTGGACAAGAATTGTAAAACATACTGGACACCTAACAAGCTCCTATTGAACCCCCAAAATGACCACAACATATATATAAGCATATGAGTGTCACAGAGGAGTGCTACTGAGCATGGCAATATATATTTTAAAACCAGAGACAGAACATAAAACACAGACAAAGCTCAGTTTTTAGCACATCCAGTGAGACTCATACACGGTACAGTGCCTAAATATATATGTATAAATATCTAATAAGTAAAATGGTCTTTTAGTTTGACATTTTTGGCCAAAATTGTTGTAAGCCCCTGAGCCACCTCCAAGGCAGACCACATATCAGGGGTCCCTAACGCTAATATAAATTCTTAATAACCTGTGTAATAACAGGAAGGTCTGCCTTGGCGGTGGCTCAGGGGCTTACAACAATTTTGGCCAAAAATGTCAAACTAAAAGACCATTTTACTTATTAGATATTTATTCATATATATTTAGGCACTGTACCGTGTATGAGTCTCACTGGATGTGCTAAAAACTGAGCTTTGTCTGTGTTTTATGTTCTGTCTCTGGTTTTAAAATAATAGAAAACATAACCTGTAATCATTGTTGAAAAGAAAGAATACATATAACATTAAAACCCTGTGGAGCATGTAACTGAGGAGGTGGAGTGTGGGGGAGGGAAGGAGATTTGGGGGTTGTGCTAATTGTGCAAATATATACAATTAGTGTTGGGTGCGATATACTGTACTACTACATTTTATCCTCTATATAAATTAAATCAAACAGAAACCATGTAAACCACTGTGTCAACACACAAATAACAGGTGTAGTGAAAAACTCCTTTCAGTTGGTCAGGAGAAATAAATCATTGGCACTTGCCCTTGTATCTGAACACCTATGCTAACTAAAGCTAGTGGCTACCTCCTGGGTCCACATCTTAGTTTAGCTCTCTCAAGATAAAGAGTCCCCGCCACATGGTAGGAAAATATGGGCATTTAATTTCAGACCATGTACAAGATTGTCTCCACTGTCTTAGGCTAGCAGTACACATTTTCATTTTAAGAAAATGCTATTTGGGCACACCATTAAGGCACTGTATATGAGTGTGACGGAGCGGCCTGTAGGCGAGGGCAGATAGATGCATAGACTGAGGGTGAACCTTAACTGGATTGGGTTTATTTGCCACCAAACAGCAACCAAAATATTGGGGCTATGGCCCCTTAAGGCAAAACACAAAATAATAAAATAAAATCCTATTCCTGTTAGGGAAACTAACTAGACTTTATTGTGGCCCTTTCTAACAGTGCTGGCCAACTAACCTGGTTCCCAGCCCAAAACATATGAAACAGTACAATTTAGAAAGTCTTATCTGAATTGCAGGGATTCCTTCACAGGGTCTCCATGTCCCTCCTTCACTCCTTCAGGAACGTCGGTTCTGGGGAGCAATCTTTATCCTGGGTGTTATTCCCAGCTGGACCCCACAGGCCTACTTCCTTTAGTCCGAGGGTCCATAGCAGCCAGACTCTCCTGGCTGGGAGAAGTTTCACTTCCTCTCTCTCTTTGGAGGAAAGCAGTTTCTCTGTCTCTGACAGCTTCCTGTCTTTTAACCCTGCTTCATCAGGAGTTGATTGTGCACACCTCCCTATTCAGGTGTGCAAAGTGACACCCATGCAGTCTCTAGATGCCTGGGAAGGAAGTTAACCTCTTCACTCCCTTACATACCTCCCCCCTCAGAGTATAGCCCTGCGCACACTCTGCCATTTAAACACCGTCCCCATCTCGGGAAACAGCTCGGCCTCACAGGGGAGTCTTTTGGACTCTTTTTCTTCTTCCTTTACTTCCAATTTTTACTACAACCAGTCGCTTTGGTTTTTCTCTCCATGGCAATTACCGTGCTTTCTAGGCCTGCGGAACGGTATTTTGCTACCTCCTCTTTCATGTCAGCCAATATACTCAACACAGGAGCAGTGGATTCTATCTCCATTTCCAGAGAACGTCCTATCCTTCCTTTCAGCTCCATCAGGCAAGGGTTTTTCTTGTCTTGATTCTGCACTCACGCCATTGCCCGTTGCCTGCTGGGAAGCTGGAGGCCTAGTTAGTGCTTTCTCAGGCAGTTCAAACTTTGCAATTTCGTTTTGCAGTTGCGCGGAGTCCCCAGCTCTCACTGTACCCTTGTATTCATGGGTATTAGTCTCTGTGGGATACAGATGCTTGGACAAGGCCAATACCTTTTCCTGTAGTGGAGACACCTGTACTTTACTGGTTGGCAGAGCCTCACTTTGTTTTACCTATACCGCCATCTTTTCCATGGACTCCTGTGACCCCAGTGTCTGTTTTTTGTTTGTAACCTTTTTCTCCAGCTTCACCTTTTTAGACTCCAACATTTTAACTGTGGGCCGAAAAAACTCTCTCTCTCTCTTCAGTACTTTAATCTCAGTCCTCAGTCTTTCAAGCTCTTCCACATCTAGGCTTTTCTGCAAATTCAATTAATCCGCGAGAGACCTCTGTTTCTTGAGTGCATCCTGTAATTCTATCGCCATTTTTTCCATGGACTCCTTCTGTAACCCAAGTGTCTCTTTTAGTTTTGTAGTCTCTTTATCCTCAAGTGACATCAGAGCTTGTTCCATTGTATTATTGAAACATTCAGCTTGATCCTGCAATGTTTCTGTTAGAGCCTTCACCTCTTTCCTGTGCTTGCTCTGAGTTTGCATCAATGCCTCCTTCTTCATATTTTCCAGCTCTGCTAATTTTGTTGTGATGGTTGCGGCAGCTTGCATTTCCCACGCCTCTTTCTCCAGGGCGTGCTGACTTTTGGGAATGGAGCAGCCTCTCTGCTCCTCCAGCTCTTGCTCCAGTTTCTGGACTGCCTCGTGCTCCCTCTCATACAAAGTTACCAGGCCTCTTATCTCCTCCCCCAGCAATGCTCTGGTTATGCTCAGTGTGGCCTTCAGCTCCTCATGCTGCTCTGCGGGGACAAACTGGGTCCTCAGATGTTCCTGTAGCACTTGCTGCTTCATCTCAGCATCTGCCTGTTTCTGCTTGACCTTCTCCAGACTCGCACGCAGACCTTGCAGCTGGTTCTGCAGCTTCTGTTCTGATTGTGTGAGCTGCTCCAGGGTGACACGTTCTACTTGCAGTAATCTCTCTGTATTCTTCAGTGCTTGCTGCATTTATAGCTTTTCTAGGGCCAATTGTCTCTTCACTTCTTCTGCTTGGTGAAGTTTCTGATCTCCTTCACTGACCTGGTTTGTCAACTCTGAAACCTTCTCTTGTAGGTTTTTCTTCTCCTCTCTTACAGAGGAGTTTGCCGACCTCTTCAAGAGTGTAATCATATAAATTTGATTTTGCCCGACCTCTTCAAGGGCAAAGTTTGCCCAACCTCTTCAAGGGTGTAATCATATAAATTTAGAGTTTGCCCGACTCTTTTTCAGTCCTGCGGTGAGATGGAGAATCTCCTTATGAGAGAATTCCAATTCAGCTTTTGCCTCTTCATCACTGGTGGCAGCAGCTACATTTGACCGCTCAAGGCTAGTCCTCATGTCCTGGAAATCGCTCTGCAAGTGACGCTTTGTCTTCTCCAAAGTTACACACTTGGCAATCGATGAGGACAGACCACACTGTAGCTCAGTCTTAGCTTCTTGCTCTTTAACCAACTGTTCATGGAGGAGATCATAGTCATGCTTGGCACCTTGCAATGCATCTTTAACCTGGCTCAAGGAATCATCAACTTTTTTTCTCATCTTTTTCTTTTGCCGTCTCCTTTTGAATCCACGTCTGCATCACTGGATATTCCGCCATTCCCAGGAAGATTCTGCCAGTCCCTATAGGCTGCAGAACATCTCGGCTCCCTTTGGAATTATGATTTCCTGAAGTCGTAGGCTCATCATGAACTGTTTTTGTACCTTACGCTGTCAGTTGCAAACTTTTCTTTTTCCTCTTTTTTTCTTTGTTTTATTAGGCTCTGAGGCATGAGCAGTACTGGGTTCACCTTCCTTGCTCGGAACTTCTGCATTTTCTCCTTGCCCACCACGCATTGCTTGCTGTGCCAGTGGCTGGAGACAATCTTCCTCATACTGCCGGTACTCTTCATACTCCAGAACGTAAGGCCCTGGGTCCTCGCACTCCATACATACTAGGGGCATCTTCCTGTTGCGTCTCGCCATTGCTGTGCAGAATGGACTTCAGCAAAACATCAATTAAAATTGTCATTCACTTTTTCTTCCAGAATGAGTACCTTGCGTCGGTCACCATCTGTATTTGTTTTTCTGCTTCAGAATAGCTTCGCTAAATTCTTTCACAATTTTCCTGCATACAATATACTCCAATCACATCTGGCAGTCTGCTCGTGGGTCACCATCTGTATTCACTGCTTCAGCGCAATTTTTTTCCACACAAACCTGGTGGTGCAGACCACTCCTAGAATCAGTATCTCTCGTGGGTCACCATCTGTAGCTGTCTTGCTTCCAGATTAAGTACCGCTTGAGGGTCACGTGTGTTATGCAGCCTCGTTTTGTGGCTTTATCCAGCGCAGTGATCCTCTGCATGCGATTCTTCTGCCGACCTCTGGAGACGCTGCATCCCACTTCAGACACCATATGTGATGGAGTGGCCTGTAGGCGAGGGCAGATAGATGCACAGACTGAGGGTGAACCTTAACTGGATTGGGTTTATTTGCCACCAAACAGCAACCAAAACATTAGAGCTACTGCCCCTTTAAGGCAAAACACAAAATAATAAAATAACATCCTATTCCCGTTAGGGAAACTAACTAGATTTTGGTGTGGCCCTTTCTAATGGTGCTGGTCAACTAACCTGGTTCCCAGCCCAAAACGTATATAACAGTACAATATAGAAAGTCTTATCTGAATTGCAGGGATTCCTTCACAGGGTCTCTGTGTCCCTCCTTCACTCACGCCGGTTCTGGGGAGCAATCTTTATCCTGGGTGTTATTCCCAGCTGGACCCCAAAAGTCTGCTTCCTTTAGTACTAGGGTCCATAGCAGCCAGACTCTCCTGGCTGGGATAAATTTCCCTTCCTCTCTCTGTGGAGGAAAGCAGTCTCTCTGTCTCTGACAGCTTCCTGTCTTTAATCCCTGCTCCATCAGGAGTTAATTGTGCACACCTCCCTATTCAGGTGTGAAATCTGACACCCATGCAGTCTCTAGATGCCTGGGAAGGGAGTTAACCTCTTCACTCCCTGACAATGAGTTAGATATAATTGAATACTGTTATACTGTACCTTACCCAGACTCTTCTTTATTTTTCCTTCAACCAGAATCAATAACACCCTTGAAGCCCCAAAGTCGGAAAGCCTTTGGCACCGCCGAAGGGCAGCTAAAGGGTGTGAGTCTTTTTCTGCTGCTCGATGATATTTGGAAATGTTAAAGCTGCTCTATTTCAAATTGAAACTCATCAGCTCTTTTATCTCCTGTATCCAATTTTCCAACTTACCTTGCCTTATAAATTGTAAGCTTCTTGAGGCTACTGTAACACATTGCAGGCTTATCCTACCTCCTCTAACACAATTTCAATCATTCCTGTAAAGGTTACATACAGGTACGCCAATAATCATATCTCTTACTTTCCATTAAATGTCTGTGAATTGACTGTATAACCTCTGCATTTAAGGGGTATCCTAAAAAAAAAATACACAATTAAATAAAATATAATAAGGGGTTTCTTACCTTTGCCGGGATGAAGATTCATCCTACTCATCCAACTGCACCACCAGCTCGACCCACAATGCAATCATCCTCATCAGCATGATGCACAGAAGGTCACAATCCTTAGTTGCTTTACAGAGGAGGCCCAGTATGTAGATCTTCTTTCTTTTTTTCTTATCTTCATCCATTAGATGAGGAGGATGAATTTTCATCCAGGAAAAGGTAAGAAACACATTGATTGTATTTTTTTTTAGGATGCCAATTGATTGGTAATGTGTATATTTATGCCCCTTTGAGGGAATAGATAACCACATTGACAATCAATGCATTTTTGGCAAATTTTTGTTTTTATTTCATTGTAATGTACATTATATTTTGTGGATTTATTTTAGGTTGCCCATTTATTGCCATTGTTGTAATCCTTGCCCCCATTGTGGGCATAGCTTACCACAGTGACAATCAATTGTTTATTGGCTAATATTTCTTTTTATTTAATTGTAATGTAATGTATTTTATTTTTGGATGTTTTTTCTTAGATTGCCCATTCAGTAGTTATTTTTTTTTTAAATTTTACTGTTGGTGCCCACTGATGATGCAGAGGAACAGAAAAATGAGGACGGCCTTAATACTGGCAGGGGTAAGTACAACTTTTATTTAATATATAGTGGCTGGGTATTTTTTATTTTTAATGGGCAAATGAAGTATTATCCAGATCTGGATAATAGGGATTTTTCCCATTGCCATACTGTTTGTGCTGGGAGGCTTGTGGGGGATAGACGGGTAGGTAGTAGGGTGTCCATTCAGTGACATTGTGGTTATCTGTGCTCCCATTGAGGGAATAGGTAACCACAGTGGCAATCAATGTGTGTGACTAATATTTTTTTGTGTTGTATTTTTTTGTTACTTACATTTTTTGGAGTTTCAGTGCAAACAAGATATCAATACATCCCATCTTATCGAATACACTAGGTTTAAACACTTCACTTCAATAAAAGCAAAAAGAAGGCGAAGACAGAGACAAATTAAAACACACATCATGAGAAGGGAAGTGGGAGGGGGAGGGTAGAGGCCAACTTTATCTGATTTCTTCTGTATTCTCCTTCTGCCGTTTGTGTCTACCACTTGTCTACCTTTAATGAATCAATGTAGGCAAGATATGATTTAATCTGTTACTAAGCATTTTGGAATAGATTTTAATGTCCGAATTTATCAATGATAAACGATATATAATGATATACAACTCTTACAATCTGTCGATCTTTGCCTTGTTTGTATATTAATGAGATAGGCGCTTGAAGCATGTGTGCTGGAAAAGAGGCACCTGCGAGGACTGCATTAAACATGTGAAGCAGATGGAGGGGCTAGGAGTTTTAAGAACTTTTTATAATACAAATTCGAAAACCCACCTGGACCTGGAGCTTTGGATGGCTTTAGATTTTTAATTACTTGCGCCAGTTCTTCAATTGTGAAATCTTTTTGTAGTGCGTCCCTCTCTCCTCTGCCTAGTCTAGCAGATTGGAGTCCGCCAGAAAATCCCGCAAAGCCTGACTCGTTTTGTCATTATGCATGACCTTCTCCATTATATAGATTTTCGTAGAACTTTTTAAATTCTTCTACAATGAGTTTACGATTGGAGGTCATGTTACCTGACTTTAGCCTGATGGCCTGTATATTATAATTTGAGTGTCTATTCTTAAGTTTGTTTGCAAGCAGGTATCTGGCTTGTTTGCATTTTCAGAAAACTTCCTCTTTGACCAATTCAGTGCCTTTTCAGCCTGGGAGGTTAGGAGCATATTTAATTCTATTATGAAGTCTGTTAGCTCCTTCAGGGTGTCCGCTCTTCTACTGTGTTTATGGAGGGAAGTGAGCTCTCTTAGTTTTTCCTTTAGCTTAAGTATTTTTACCTCTCACTCTTTTTTCCGTCCTGCGGAAATATTGATTAGAGTGCCTCTGACGGTGGCCTTATGGGCTTCCCACAAAGTAGTTAGTGTTACCTCACAACCCATTGATTTTACAAAAATAGGTAAATTTCCGTAGTAATTGTCTGAATTACTTTTGAGATCTTTATAATTGACTCGTTTATTTTCCAATTTGCTCCCGGTCTAGATTAATTTGAGAGCACTGTATGCATACGTGTGCATGATCTGACCATGAAATATTGTGGATCCTGGTGTAGCAGATCATTGGGACCAGTCTATCGGATACAAAGACGTAATCTATCCAACTGCTTCTGTCTACTCTCATGGCGCATCTCTTTTAGACTGATGGCGCCCGGTAGGAATAACATAGAGCGAGTCCCATTTAGAAGCAGGGGCCCCTTCTCTATTAATCCCTGATGGGCAATTAGTCTGGTCATGAGAATTGTGTGAGCAGGTAGTGGTCAGTAGTTGCCATCTGCGGTTTCCTGGCTAAGCGACAAACCATCTGGCTGCATCTGTATGTATATCTTTATTTAAATAGTGCCATAAATGTACATAATGCTTCATGGCATTAATACAAAGGACATAATATAACACAAAAATATTACACATAATGGGAATAAGTGCTTGAGACATAAAAGTAACATTATCAAAAAGGATTCCATGACCAGACGAGATTACAATATAAGTGGTAATTAGGAAGAACATACATAGACGTAGGAAGGTGTCCTGGAAAGTGCTTATGCAACGGATCACGGTCGATGTATGAGGTGCATAGTATCAGCCACTGAGCTATCCATATGCTTCATTAAAGAAGTGTATTTAAAGAAAGGTACTAAAGGTGGAAAGAGGGTGCCAGTCAGATATTGAGGGGAAGGGCATTCCAGAGGCGTGAGGCAGTGAGTGAGAAAAGTTTTAGGCAGGAGAGGGCTTTAGATACAAAAGGGGTAGACAGCAGGCATCCTTGAGCAAAACGCAAGAGTCAGGACGGTGTATAGCAAGAAATTAAGGCTGAGGTGTAAGGAGGGGCAGAAGAGTGTAAAGGCTTAAAAGTGAGGAGAATTTTGTGTGTAATACGAGATTTGATAGGAAACCAGGAGAGGATTTCAGCAGGAGAGATGTTGAGACAGATTTTGGAGTGAGTAAAGTGATACTAGCTGCAGCATTTAGGATATATTGAAGGTGGAGACAGGTGAGAGGCAGGAGGGATGGACAGTAGAAGGTTACAATAGTTGAGACAGGAAACAATGAGGGCCTATGTTAGAGTTTTTAGCTGTACAGCGACATAGGAGGGGGCATATCTGTACGGAGGAAAATTCTACAGGTTTTAGCTACATTGTGATTGTGAGAGTATAGGGTGGAGTTTTAGTTCCTGACCAGGTTGTCAGAGTCTGTGGTGGTGTAGAGAGAGAAAAGGGGGAAGTGCAAAGTGGAATCAAATGCTGGGAGGTTAATGGAAGGCAGGTTTCTGCAGTAATGAGGGGTAGATGGAGATGGAGAAGGGGAGCAGTGTGAGAGTGAAAGTGAGATGAGATGATGTTCAGAGAGTGGATAGGTTGAAATGGAGAAGTCAGAGAACAAATGTTTTTAGTGAAAAACAGGTTCAGTTCGGAGCCGTCCTTGTGTGTATTGGCTGCATTCCATTGTTGGAGGTCAAAAGAAGAGGTTAGAGAGAGAAAGAGGGAAGCCCAAGGTAGAGAGGGGTCATCAATTTGGCAGTTGAAGTCTCCAAGGAGAAGAACAGGAGAGTCGGAGGAGAGATAAAAGGCGAGCCAGGATTCAAAGTGAGAGAGAGACAGAAGGGGGGTGAGTAGAGGTAGATAGGCGATTGATGACCGCCACGTGGAAAAGGAAAGGAACAAAAAATTGAACAGTGTGAGCTTCAAAGGAAAGAAAGGAAAGAGAGAGAGGGATAGGAAAGGTTCGGTAATGAAAGATTGAGGAGCGGAGGAGCCCCTCGCCTCAACCCCTGCCATAAGAAATCCCATTTCATCCTCTGCATTAGTTACTATAAATTAATCCAATTTGCAAAAACAAAAGTTAGGATTTCCTTTCATTAAATATATCAAAACACGAATTTACAGTATTGGGTGAGGCTGGATACAGTTGAAGAAGATCTTACTTTTTTTACTTGTGGTTTCCTTTCCACTCATCTCCAATTTTATTGTGGCTTGAGAAACAAAGATCTCATTATTCAGATTTCTTATAAGGAAGTAGATTTTACAAAGTAGACAATTATACTGGGATAATTGCTAATCAACAAGCTAGACATCAGGCAGAATACCAAATGTTAATGTGCCTCACTGCCAGAGATTTGTGAGTCAGAACATTATAGCCACTGTTTTGAAACTGGAGATGCTATCAAAAGCATAAGAGACCTCAAAAAGATCTTTACAAAGATCACAATAGAATATTGCATTCTTGAAGCAGATTACTAACCTTATTTTTTTTTATTGTTTATAGCTGTTTTGTTTTATTTTAATGTCTATTAGTGTCAGTAGTTTCCACATGTCAATCTCTGCTGTTTATTCTAAATTGCTCCACCCCACAGGCAGCACAGAGCTGTTTTCATAATTACATAATTATGTTAGTAGCCAGAAATGTTATTTTAGTCCAATACATTTCAAATAAACTCAAGATCTGGAAATTATAATTGACTATTTATTTAGACGTATGAAACTGGATAAAACAGAACTTAACATCAATGTATTCCAAGTGACATCTGGTTTTATGTGTGAGTTTTAAAGATGCAGGAGTTGAATGTTTGCATACTATATGTGTTTGGAGAGTTAGCTGCTAGGGCTATAGTATGCTAATTACAAATTACCCTCACCTGTTTAGTCTGTCCTTGTTTAGCTCTGATTGCTTATTCTGGGAGCTTGCTCACTATACAAGTTAGCATTTATATAAGTGTGAGTTTTAAACAAGTAGGGGTTGAAAGGAACACAGAAGGAGTGCATACAGCATTGTCAATAGCGCCTACATTTGCTACAATGTTTGGTGCTGTCCAATGCAGTGGATATAGGGCAGTACTGTTTTGTGAGACATTGTGGATATTCAGGTACTGTCCCATCTTTAGGCACTTCTCTATATTACATGAGGATATTGCTAGGCTGAAGCCTGAAATAGAAAAATATTGGGGAGTGACCCCCTTGTATCCCTGGGGCTACTAAAACCAAGGCTGTTTTTCAGTTTCTAGAACATGAGGAGGAAGACATCACTTTGATGAAGCTTAAACCATAAATTTCATCCATATACAGATAACTACAGGGTGGGGTGCTAATTCGGTAGAAGTACAGTCGGGCACCTCCTAGGAAATGCCCAAAAGTAAGTCCATGCGGTCCGATACAGCCTCACCTGCACCCTGTATCCAGCGATGAACAAATTCAGCGGTCAGTACTCACGATCTGCCTGCGTGATCTGCCAAAGTAGCTGATGATAATGCAGCGCGATATCCAGCTGCGTGGTGATGTCCGCGGTGATGTCGGCGTGCTCCAGCCGTGTGTAGTAAGTCAGGTAAGGAGGAGAAAAAAGGAAATGACGCGGCGGTCACAGCTCCTCCAATCAGCCTCGCGCATATAGAAAAAATAAAAAACTTTATTGATAATTCAACATGAACAACAGCAACTGGACACTCTGACGCGTTTCGTCTGGGATCAGACTTTTTCAAAGAGTGACTTCCCTTCACATGCGGCGTCTACTATATACACACTGACTACTTCTGATTGGTCACCATAATGCAATACTCCCCTTCACATCTGAAAGCAATGTGGCTAGTAATAAGCATTAAGTTGTGAGTTGTCATTGTTAGCTATACAGCAGACGCCCCCTGTGGTAAACACAATATATGTCACAATTACAAATGTTAAAACCGAAAAATAAAAACAATGATTTAAAAACAAAGGCTGATAGTACATTCATTGATATATTAAGCTAGCAGTTTCGAAAAAATGGAGGATGGGTTTAAATGTATACACTCTCAATCAGTATTCTGCTTGGTATTAACTCTACAAATCAATGTCATGAATATGTAATCCCTAAGGGATACCTGTGTGGACTGTAAGAGACACATGTTACTGTTATAGGCAAGAGATTAATCATTTGTCATGCAAAATCTTTAAACCTCTATATGAAACATGATATTCTCTAATCTTGTTAGTTATTACACCATAGTAATTCTTAAGATGGTATGTTAATGAAGTTACACCTGGACACCCCTCTGGGAATGATTTAATCCACCAGGAAATGTTTTAGCTCCCAATCCTGGTTAATACCCAATGGATGAAGGGTGCCCAAGGTGTAAATCCAGTACATTTCTCGCCTGTTAAGTACATTTTCTCTGTCCCCCCCCCGAATATGACAAGGGATATGTCCTGTCCACAGGAAACTGTACTATGTGCAAATACTCCAAATCCACCAAAATGATAAAATTTAACACGAATAAATACTATTTGACTAGTTTTTTAAATTGTAACTCCAGTCACGTAGTGTATGTCTTGTCATGTGGGTGTGATAAAAAATATGTCGGGCGAACAATAAGATCTGTAAAGCTAAGAATTGCAGAACATGTTCGCCTGATTAAGAAAAGAGATCAAACACATCCGGTGTCTCGACATTTTTCTATGTGCCCTAAGGGGGGTATTAAAAACTTTACATTTTCTGTTATAGAACATATCCCTTGTCATATTCGGGGGGGGGACAGAGAAAATGTACTTAACAGGCGAGAAATGTACTGGATTTACACCTTGGGCACCCTTCATCCATTGGGTATTAACCAGGATTGGGAGCTAAAACATTTCCTGGTGGATTAAATCATTCCCAGAGGGGTGTCCAGGTGTAACTTCATTAACATACCATCTTAAGAATTACTATGGTGTAATAACTAACAAGATTAGAGAATATCATGTTTCATATAGAGGTTTAAAGATTTTGCATGACAAATGATTAATCTCTTGCCTATAACAGTAACATGTGTCTCTTACAGTCCACACAGGTATCCCTTAGGGATTACATATTCATGACATTGATTTGTAGAGTTAATACCAAGCAGAATACTGATTGAAAGTGTATACATTTAAACCCATCCTCCATTTTTTCGAAACTGCTAGCTTAATATATCAATGAATGTACTATCAGCCTTTGTTTTTAAATCATTGTTTTTATTTTTCGGTTTTAACATTTGTAATTGTGACATATATTGTGTTTACCACAGGGGGCGTCTGCTGTATAGCTAACAATGACAACTCGCAACTTAATGCTTATTACTAGCCACATTGCTTTCAGATGTGAAGGGGAGTATTGCATTATGGTGACCAATCAGAAGTAGTCAGTGTGTATATAGTAGACGCCGCATGTGAAGGGAAGTCACTCTTTGAAAAAGTCTGATCCCAGACGAAACGCGTCAGAGTGTCCAGTTGCTGTTGTTCATGTTGAATTATCAATAAAGTTTTTTATTTTTTCTATATGCGTGAGGCTGATTGGAGGAGCTGTGACCGCCGCGTCATTTCCTTTTTTCTCCTCCTTACCTGAAGCCTGAAATAGGCAATTTTTGTGTATTTTCTTGCCCCACACAGGCACCGCTTGAGAGACCACCGCTGCCTCATAAGCCGCCAAAGAGGAGAGCAGGCTGGACTACTGTGTAGATCGCAGGCAAATGCCACAATCTGTGCTGCTGCAAAACTTCAAAGCGGCACTAGCAGGGCAGAACAGCACCACAGAGACAACAACGGAAGTGGCCGAGGAGGCGAAGGCTTCTGGAATTAATAGGAAAAAACCATGAGGAAAATGTGATTCCAACTTCCTTTTTGGGATTTCCATTATACTGTACTGTAGGAGGTCTAGATTTGGAAGCAGGTAGCCAGGGGAATTGGTAGAGTTAGGCAAGGTGGCTATCTGGAGCTACAGCTTAGAGGCATATGAGGTGTATTCTGGGAATTGTTACAGCAGCAAGACAGGAGGGACAGGTAGATGTCATTGTCCACCTAGGAACTGATGACCTGTCTGAATGATGTTAGGGTAGGGCAAGAGGAGTTTAGGGTGTTAGGGACAGCTCTAAGACAGGTACCATCCTGAGTATCTTGTCAAGGGTATAGCCAGTATATACGGGTGGGGAAGTGAAAGACTTTAAAGTGTTGTTGAAAAAGTGGTGTGAAGAGAAGACATTTGGATTTAATAGACATTGCTATAGTACCTGGAGGGATATGGGTCTATATATAACAGATGACCTGCATCCATCTTGGAGGGGAACCAGAATACTCAGTGAGAAGTCCAGATGCTTCATTAGCAAGTATTTAAACTAGCAGGAGAACAGTGAAATTAGTCAGGGTAAATCCAACTGCCCTCCCCCTTCAAGAGGCAGCAATTGGGTGACATATTACTGCAGGAAACCTATCCAGGGGAACAAAAGAAGGTTTAAATAGGAAAATGATCAACACAGGTAGATGTGTATAGGGGAAACAGGAAGAATTTAAGACGAGCAGTAATAAAAACTTTCAGGCAATGTGTACAATTGCTTGTAGTGTAGTAAATAAAATCCCAGAACTAATTGCAAAGATCACAAGGAACTACTTGGACGGTCTAGGACATTTCGTTGCAGCCGTTCCATCGTTTGCCGCTACTCACCCCGCCACTGTGACTTTTTGCCACTGGCTGCTTCACCCCTAAAGTAAGTCCCTATGTTTAACCCGTACCCTAAAATCTCTTACCCTAGACCCTTATCCAAAACCAGATACCCTAAGCCCTTACTCTAAAACACCTTAAACTAACCCTACCCTAACCACTAAAACCCCTTAAATTAACTCTATACCCTAACTACTAAAAACTCTTAAATTAGCCCCTTCCCATACCACTGAAACCCTTAAATAACCCCCAACTCTAAACACTAAAAAACCCTTAAATAAACCCCCTATCTAACTAGTAGTAAAACTTACCTCAGAAGCTGTGGCAGTGGAGGCTCCATTGGCAGATCGGCTGCAGTGGAGGGTCCCTCGGTGGCTGATGCCAGTAGTCATTTGGTCGCAGTGAAATGGCCACAACCAAATGTCCCACTTCGCGACTTGGATACTGTGGCTATTACTGAGAAATTGTACAATGAAAATCAGGCCTGGGACATAGCTATCGTATGTTACACTATATTTAGAAAGGACAGGGTAGAAAGTAAGGGAGGAGGAGTTGCCCTGTATGTGAAGAACAACAAAGGCTACTTTGTACTAGGTACTAGAGAAAAGTGTCACTTTGGGTAACCCTAGAAACTAGTGAGAATGTGCATTGGTGGTCTGCAGACCTCCAGGACAAATAAAGCATTGGCTAGGGTATTAATAAAGGACATCACTAAGATGGCAATTAAAGAAGAGATATTCATTATGGAAGACTTCAATCTGCCACAAATGGCCTGACATGTGTCTTTGCAGGTTCAGCCAGAAGCAGGGATATCCTGGATACCATGCAATGGGCAACTCTCAAGCAATTTATGAGAACAAACTCACAATAAAGTAATGCTGGACTTAATACGTATTAATGGGGACAGAGTATCAGATGTACTTGATTATAAATCAGTGGTTTAGTATAAGACAGAGGCTGAATCAGATCACACAGAAATTAAGGTTTTAGATTTTAGGAGGGCTGACTTTTCAGAAAAAGGAAATTATTTAAGGGATTCTTTGGCAGCGTGGAGGTATTTGAGTGGAGTGCAGGAGCAGTGGGAAAAACAAAAAAAAATGCAATACTAAAAGCAACAGAACTTTGTGTCATGCAGGTTAGTTAAACTTTATTGAAAGGAAAGCTGATACAGTAAGGTTTTCAAGGGAGGGTGGGTATAGTAAAAGCCAAAAAACAGCTTTTAGAAAATACTGTATAAGCAGACTGAGAGGGATGAGGATAAAGACCTATATCAGGTTACAAAGAAGGAGGCTTAGCATACAGATGTGCAGGCCCAAGTAGGAGAGAAAATTGATCAGTAAAGTAAAGGGGGGGGGGGGGAGAAAAAGGGGGTAAGTGACAGGAGAAAAACAAAAGGCGGATTTGTAAGGCTAATAACAGAAGGGAATAATCTTATTGAGGGTGAAGAAGGTATAGCAGACCACCTTAATAATTATTTTTGCTCAGTCTTCACAGTTAAAGAGAGGGACCAGACTTGGGTAACAGAAATAGAAATTTAAAGGAGTTGGACAGAAGTCCCTTTACATAGGAGAAAGTCCCACTGGAACTTTCAAAACCGAAAGTGGAAAGTCAATGGGGCCAGATGGAATACATACTGTACAAGGATAGTAAAAGAGCTTAGAGGTGTGCTGACCACACCATTATCAGATCTAGTTAACTAGTCGCTATTAAAAGGTGTAGTTCCAGGCGACTAGACAAGAGCACGCATAGTCCTACTTAACAAAAGTCAAAGTAGGGAAGAGGCACACCACACCACATCTACAGATGTAAATACTGTACCTGACATTGTATGAGTGTGTCTGTCCTAAGAATACTATGAGCCAGACCACGGCAACCATGTGTATACTTAGGAATTAACAGTCTGAGGTTTTTCTGCCTATCCATATACTCCAGTGCCTCATACTACTCACACTATTATGGTATATGGGACTGTGTATCAAATCAAGCAATTAGCAGTCACAGTATACTGTAGATCACACCCTATTTTGGGACTTATCGCTAAACACCACTTACACCAGATAGGTTGTTGATCCCTCATCAGTGGTTAATTAGTTTAGCTATATATATTTTACAGGCTCATCTAGTTTGTAGTGGTTAACCCCCTTCCCTGACTACCCTGTTAAGTGGGGTTCATATTCACTTGGAAGGATAAACATTAGACACAGTTTATCCCTCTCAATTTTGTTGATTCTGAGTACATATCAGAGCACCCCTTAATGGATCGTACTTAGGTCACGCTTCTATTTTAACACCACAAAATGTTAATATTCAGTTTGTAAATAAAGTAATTTTATCATCAATCATCAAGATTGGTGGCAGAGTGCCAAAATTGGGTTTCTTTTCTCTGTTCAGACTATCAGTGGGTGTTATGTAAACAGTTCCATATCCAAGATAGAACTGGAAACAGAACTGGCAGTGTGTTCGTCCACTACCTGTGATAGTCTATCAATAGAGGAATCCATATCCACCAACAGTGAAGTCATTGCTTGAATGCACTGAAATGCCCGTGTGTTGAGTTTGAGTTCTTCCCGGCTGTGTAGTGTAAAATGCCTCATCAGTGTTATTTTTCAAATGTATCTATTTAAATCTACAAATGAAGCACTATTTGAAGCACTACTGGGTGAAAATGGGAGGCCCTTGGCCAGCAGAGATATGTGATATGCTGATAAAGTTAAAATGGATAAATTACAAATACCATGACTCACTGGCATGGTTTCCATCAATCTGATCTTTTTCTTTCTTTGCACACGCTCCCCTACTCTAAGGCTAAGGCCCCGCTCCCAGAGTCAGCGCGCCCGCACTGCAGACAGGCGGTGCGCTGACATACACAGACCGCGATATGCGGTCTGTAGGGAGCGGGAGCCGGAGTGGGAGGTGGGCGGGAGTGGGAGGTTTGACAGGGAGAGGGGGCGTGGCTTGAGCGGAGGGACCCGCTACTCTCCCCCCCTCCCTCCACGGACTCGGGCTGGAGTTGCTGATGGTAAGTATTAAACACACACGCAGGCACTCATACACACACACACACACACACACACGCGCGCACACACAGGCAGGCACTCACGCACTCATACACACACACACACACACACACACACACAGACAGAGGCAGGCACTCACGCACTCAGGCACACACATACACACACACACACAGACAGGCACTCAGACACACACACAGACAGGCACTCACGCTTTCACTCCACACTCCTCCCCGCTCCCCGAAGCCTCTCCTCCTCCCGAAGCCTCCCCTCCCCATTGGCTCACAGCCACACCACGTGACGCGTCAACGCTAGACATCACCATTTTCTTGTGTCCCCTTGCGGCTGACGCGCCACAGCGTGTAGTGCTCTGTGCCACCAGGGGGGACCGGGACCGGCTGAGCAGGATTCCCCTGCTGGTGGGGAACTTGCGACATGGCCGCCCGCGCCAACGAGCGCATCGGGACCGAGGCCTAACTCCTCTGCACTTCGTTTTCTTCGCTGCAAGGTGTAGGCCTGATAAGTGGGTTGCCTGTCCCAGAGGGGATATTTCTTCCCTCTCTCCTGGGCTTCTTTCTGCGACACCATCTCTAAAAAAGTAGTGTGCGACGTACATACAGAGGGACCCTGGTGCTTGTTTTAATTGGTCCTTACTAGGGATTTTAGGTATAGCTCCACTAGTATGGCCGCTCTCACTTAGTTCCTTACTACTTGTAGAAATGTGCCTTACTTGCCAGTCCCTGTAGGGCTGCAAATTTATTTGAAATGGAGCACTTGTAGGGCAACTTTTGTTTTTGATATTTTGGTTCTCTTGTGTGCCTTGATTTTTAATTAGATTTTGGTGTCTTATGATAGTGTGAGCCTCTACTAGTTCCTGTATTTGGAACATTTCTGCTCCCTCCTATATGGAACATGGTAACCTGACTTGTTTTTACTATCATTCCTCTGCCAATCTCTGACCTTATCATTAGCATAATCATTACTGTCTCTGGAAATTTTTTTTCTTTCAATTAGTTCTTTTTCAAAGGCTGTTACACTTTTATTAACTAGATCCTCTTTTTCCAGGAAAGCATTGCTTTCAACAAATTCTGTATAATTTCAATGTCTGTTTCAATCAACCTCAGTTTTTCCTCTCTATAAGAGATTAATAGACGCATAAGTGAAAAGGAACAAGAATCCAACGTACTGTTCCAATTAGATGTAAATTCTGTATTAGTGTCAAATGTGTTTTTTTTTAAATTGATCTAAGACCCCTAGGGACTAGTTCCTTGTCTAGATACTTTAATTCTGTAACAACAAGAGGTCCCAACAACGTGTCAGCTCTTCTTTGGCTAACTTTTCTAGCCAATTTTTTTTAGCCTTTATATCAATGCTGTCCTCCAAAAACCATATTACCACATTAACCTCTACAGCTTCTATGAACTGCTGTCTCCTGGCCAGTCTTTCCTCATAAGTTTTCATCATAAGGAAGATATAAATCAGAATAGATATCTATTACAATTCTTATTGTTTGACCCAGTGGCAGCTCTCCGAGGTCGTAGAACATATATGACAGATTGAATAGATAATGGAGTGTGTCTAGGTCAAACCCAAATAAGAATAATAAGTCTGTCTCCCTTCATTTAAAACACTGATATTGTTATACTAATATAACAGTGAATGTAATTGGTATTACCATGTGATATCAATGTACACGTATGGTGAGTATTAAATATGAAATCAACTGCTAAGCCAATATATAACCTAAACAATATAAAATGCATAAAAAACATTAAAAG
The DNA here is from genome assembly GCF_040206685.1 of Ascaphus truei. Classification (NCBI taxonomy): domain Eukaryota; kingdom Metazoa; phylum Chordata; class Amphibia; order Anura; family Ascaphidae; genus Ascaphus; species Ascaphus truei. Next base: position 59,347,410 of record NC_134488.1, on the reverse strand, counting down.
TCCAGAAACGTGGCATGAATGCCTCAAGTGTTAACTGTAACACGAAGGAGTCCAACACAAAACGTCCCCTGGAAAGCTGTTTTCAGCTCCCGCTCGATGTGTTTGAGCAGGAGCAAGACTGCTTGGGAAAATGCCCTCCCCCAACGAGTTTGGTAAGTTAGCAAAGCTTTCTGAATAGCAAACTTGCCACATCATTGGGTACTGCTCAAAAACCTACTAAAATAGGCCCCTTTGTGTCCCTTGTAAACTGGTGAAGAGAGGAAGCAGGACTGCCTGGTCATTCTGTGCCAGCCTCAGTGCAAAGAACCCCCCAAAATCTCACTGATAGCAATATCAGACATCAACCTCCAAAGTAAACATGATGCAGCAATTCCCACCTACTGTACTATATACATTTTTTAAATGAGTTTTTGTTTACATAATCCGAAGCCCACAGGAGCTGAATCGCATTATTTTCAGCTCCAACGACTCCCAGTTCCCAAGATACTTACTGATGTAGGTACCAGGTTTAAATCAATATGGCCACTAAATCTCGCAGGAATTGCTGGCCATAAGGAAACCATAATGTCCTTAGTGTCAGCTACTTATTTGTTGTTGTTTTCTGTATGAGGAAGTACGACAAATGGTAATTATCTCTGGAACTGGTGGGACCCATGAGCTGAAAGCAACAAGCTTCAGCCTACTATTTTGGCTGGATTAGAGCTTCAATGCCACCTGCAGTCTTGCAAAACCACATTTGCAAACGTGCCCAGTTGTTCTATTTGCATTCAGCTAATGGAATTTCACTATTTTGATTCATATCAGGAGTGGCTATTTCCACATACTGTAAACCCAAACAAAAATGCTTAATCAAACACTACAGATTCTTTCTAACCCTTTCAACCTATTTTAATTAATGAAAGACTAAAAAAAAAGGTGGTAAGACAATGTGATTGCAAAGAGGTGTTTTTTTTAATTTTATTTATAGATATTGGGAAAATGTTCTGAAATATCGGCAGACTGGACTGATCATGTACATTATATATGCTTGCAAACATAACATCTATCCAAGGTTATAGAGAATGGTTTTGACACCAGTTTGTATGTAACCTTATCTTGCTTGGATCTGTCTGAAATTTACAATTTTTTAACTACCAACTGCAAATAGAACTTCTGGGTTAAATCCCAACTATGGTATTTTCATGACATGAAGCAAATAAAAATGTTCCCCTTTTGCTATAATCTTCAAAGATATTAACGGGTCTGTGTATCAATGTAGAGAAAAGGCTATTTAGATACACTGCTTCTCTTTTTGGAGAAGAGCTGCGACATGTGTAAGAACAGATTCTTCATCTGACAGTATGTTAGGCTTCTGGCACTTCAGATTGGGGTTTTTTGAGCACAAAGGAGACAAAAATAAAAGTGCAGTGAGATAGAGACGTGAGGTGTGCACATCTCATTATAATATATGCACTATGTACTGTAATCTCTTCCCAATTCCTCCTACTGACACTCCACATGGAGCAAGCAAGGGGAGATAAGGCAAACTTGGAGCAAAGCGCTTTGATAAATATGTGCAGGGTGAAAAGCTCCGGTTTTGCTCTATAATTGGCTTGATACATATGTAGCGGACATGTAAAATGGCTACAGTCATCTCTCCTGCTGGCAGTAAGGCCTGGTAAGTTGTGGGCATGCCAGCAGTAATTATGGAGGTTTGCCCTCACACCCTGGTGGGGTGCCCTGTGTATGGATGGGAGTAGTCACATGCTCTGACTCCATGGTTAGTGATGTCAGAGGTGTGTCAGCTTCCAGAGTATACATAAGGCACAGCACTGAGTCTAAAGTTAGTTCTACACAGATCTGCGTTCAGCTCTGCCAAGAGGAGGAGTTCTGGCAGGAGCTCAAGTTCAAGTACTAGCCTAAGAGACTGAAAGTTATGTTATAGTAACCCTAGAGGAGACTGTGTCCAGGGACCTGGCACAGGGCAGTGATCCCTGTGGGGATAGGGAATCCCTATCTAAGGAGAGATACACCTTTTAAAGGGATGTACTGACTGCAGAATGAGTGGCTAAGAATATACTGCGAGGGGCAGCTAGCCCACATCACCAATAAAGATGTTCTCATTCACAAACCCTCTCGTGTACATGTGTGGAGTGAATGTACAGAGAGGAGCACCACGGAGGAGTTCCTCAACAGGATCATCCCCTTGCGGACGCAGGGACCCTGATGAGGTGGAGGCGCTGCACTGGAACTAGGTGAGACTCAGCACACTACCTCAGCTGCCTGTCTGGACGGGTCCTCCCCATACACCACCATGCGGGAGACTCAGGAGTCATGTTGCCAACAGGTGCACCACCAGACACTATCACACTGTAATGGGGGCCGGCTAGACCACAGGGGCCAATGTGAGATTGGGTGGGTCAGGCCGGTTCAGAAATACCGTTACACATACATTGACCCTATAGATTTAAAGCTACTAAAGAACTTCTTCTACAGATTAGCAAGACTCACTGTCTCTAGCACTGCGGTCAAAAAAAACTAAATCCATGTCTGCCGTGATCGTGCTGCGGGGTGTCCCTATTCCCAAATGGAATAAACTTTAATCCTGTGTTGATTTGACCATCACAGTCACGTGACCACGAGTTGCAGTGGCACAGAAGACAGTTAGCTTAGCTACATCTCTATTTCCTCTAAAGTGGCCGATCGGGGGAGGTTAATGGGAGAGTTTAAAACCAAAGACAGAACATAAAACACAGACAAAGCTCAGTTTTAGCACATCCAGTGAAACTCATACACGGTACAGTGCCTAAATATATATGTATAAATATCTATTAAGTAAAATGGTCTTTTAGTTTGACATTTTTGGCCAAAATTGTTGTAAGCCCCTGAGCCAACTTCACGGCAGACCACAATTCAGGGGTCCCTAACGCTAATATAAATTCTTAATAACCTGTGTAATAACAGGAAGAATGATTTATAGTAAATCTGTCAATATTAGTTGCAAAGTTCTAAGTCTGATTGAAGCCTTTATTAACCTGTACATTACCAGGAAAAGCACTCTGTATTAGAGTTGACACAACCATACTGCAAGCAAACAAGTTCCCCTGTGTGGAAGATGCTATGGAGTGAGCCTTTAACCATTAAAATGTGGGAGGGGGTGAGCTTTAATTAAGTAGGAGGTTGCCAACCTCCAATCAGCCAAGACTAGCTGAAACACAATAGTGAAATATACTGGACACCTAACAAGCTCCTATTGAACCCCCAAAATAACCACAACATATATATAAGCATATGAGTGTCACAGAGGAGTGCTACTGAGCATGGCAATATATATTTAAAACCAAAGACAGAACATAAAACACAGACAAAGCTCAGTTTTAGCACATCCAGTGAAACTCATACACGGTACAGTGCCTAAATATATATGTATAAATATCTAATAAGTAAAATGGTCTTTTAGGCTTCAATCAGACTTAGAACTTTGCAACTAATATTGACAGATTTACTATAAATCATTCTTCCTGTTATTACACAGGTTATTAAGAATTTATATTAGCGTTAGGGACCGCTGAATTGTGGTCTGCCGTGAAGTTGGCTCAGGGGCTTACAACAATTTTGGCCAAAAATGTCAAACTAAAAGACCATTTTACTGATTAGATATTTATACATATATATTTAGGCACTGTACCGTGTATGAGTTTCACTGGATGTGCTAAAACTGAGCTTTGTCTGTGTTTTATGTTCTGTCTTTGGTTTTAAATATATATTGCCATGCTCAGTAGCACTCCTCTGTGACACTCATATGCTTATATATATGTTGTGGTTATTTTGGGGGTTCAATAGGAGCTTGTTAGGTGTCCAGTATAATGGGAGAGTTTGTCAGAAAACAGCTCAATTTACCGTTTTGGAGTATGTAAATGTATTATATCATGTTGCTCAGATACCAATGAAGATTATGGTGTGAGTGGACTCCATTATTAGGAAGGTAGATAGGGCAATCTGTTGCCATGACTGCATGAACCGAACAGTTTGGTGTCTCCCGGGTGCCCGGGTTTGGCACACTGCGGATCGGGTAGAAAGACTGTTGGGAGCGGCTCGGATTGACCCGGCAGTCTTGGTACACGTTGCCACCAATGAAAAAGTTAGAGAAAGATAGAAGGTCTTCAAGAAGGATTTTAGGGATCTAGGCCAAACGTTTAAGGCAAGGACCTCCAAGGTACTGTAGTATTTTCTGAAATACTACCAGTGCCATGCGCTACCCCCGGAAGAAAGTCAGAGATTAGGGAGGTTAATCCATGGCTAAGAAAGTCGTGTAAGAAGGAGGGTTTGGGTTTTTTAGAGCACTGGAACTCCTTTTCTGAGAGGTGCAATCATTATGCTAGGGACAGATTGCACCTCAATAAAGAGGGATCTTCTGTGTTAGGGGGGAATGTTTTAAAGGTTGGAGGAGATTTTAAACTACTGTAGGATGGAGAGGGTAGGGGAAAGAAACAGATAGCAAACTAAATAGAATACAGTAGATGGGAAAATAGCAAAGGGATTTGGAGGTAGAATGGGGCAGAGACACCCATAGTAAATACAAATAATACTAGAGTACTTCTAAAGACTAAACCCAATGGGCGCATAAAAGCAGGAACAGATTAGATAATAGTTCAGACTGAAAAATTTAAATGCATGCTTGCTAATGCAAGAAGCCTGACAGATAAAATGGGGGAGCTTGAATTAATAGCTGCAAGGGAGCAGTGTGAAATCATAGGCATTACTGAAACATGGTGGGATGAAACGCATGACTGGGCAGTTAATTTAGAGGGTTATTCCCTTTTTTTAGAGGATCGAGCAAATAATTGAAGAGGTAGAGTTTGCTTATATGTTAAACTGGATCTAAAACATATTATATGTAAAGATGTTAATGAAGGGAATTATGAAAATGTAGAGACGTTGTGGATAGAAATTAGCAGTGGAGGTAAAAGTATAAAGAACATGTTTGTAAGGATACAGTATGCTATAAAACACAAAATATCTGTGACATTGACGAAGCTAAAATACTTTTGCAAATGGAGAAGGCATTACAACTCCGTCATATTTGCATAATGGTTGATTTTAATCATCCAGACATAGACTGGGGCAATGAGATTAGCATCACAACAAAAGGAAACAGGTTTTTAGGGGTGTTTAAAGACAATTACAAGGCCCAAATTGAGGAACCAACCAAAAGAGGGGCAATACTGGATTTGATCATATCAAACAATGTAAAAGTAATAACAAATATTCAGGTCCTGGAACATTTGGGTAAAAGTGATCATAACATAGTCTCATTTGAAATAAATGATCAAAAAAACAGATTACTTGGGTTCAACAAAGATCTTAAACTTTATTAGAAAGGGAAAAATGTAGAAGATAAATGGGCAGTCTTTAAAACATTGTTAGAAAAGCACACTTGTCAGTGTACAGTATACCCTAGGAGAAAATCCAATTATAACCAATACAGTAGTCCAATTAATGCTTGGAGATGCAGCCTCTCAATGAAGGCCCTAAAAAGATGTGGGCCCAACAATGTGGCCCTAAAAAGGTTAAATATCATAAAGCTGTGAAAAAGTAAACACAGCTAAAAGGTACAATTAGTCATAGCTGACCAAAAAACAACCTTTTATAAACAATGTATAAACAATGTAACAATCATCTCATTGTTTCTTTGAAAATTGATCACAGACGGCTTATGAAAGATCAAAGAGTAGCTTCTCCTTTACGGAGAAAAAGGGAAGAACAATGAGTGGAGAGAGAGGAGGCTACAAATCCAGCAAAAAGACAGCAAACACCGTGAAACACTGCTACTGTAAGTGAAGGATTACATTGTGCACCATCAATCAGATTCAGTGCTTTTAAAACCAATATAGATGTAAACAAATTCATACAAAAGTTGACTTGAAGAAATATTTCCATAAGCAAATAGATATTAATCAAAATCAAGTATTGGGGACAACAAGAGAATACACACATACTGTATAAAAAATAAATAAATCCAACTTTCCAAGTTTCTGTAAAGGAAACTTTATAGATACTTTCCAAAAATTAGTGCAAGAGGGCTTAGATAAACTTGAAGAAAAGCATGTTAAAATAAAAAATAACTTAGATCAGTCTGAGATCAAAGCATTAAATGAATAAAGATCAGGAAACATATGTTACACTGGACAAAAATCCAACAGAAGAATTTCTGATTAAAATAAATGATCTGTTGGCAAGGGGAGGAACTCTGATTATCCTTAAAATTCAGAATATGATTTTTTGAATAGTAAATTTATTATAATTCCGATTCTAAATATCCTTCCTAAAATTCAAAAGGATCAAAAAAATCTTCCCGGATGTTCAATAGTTTCGGGAATCCAATCACTCACTTTGAATTTATCACAAGACATTGATACATTTGTAACAGGGACTTATCCCTATATAGATAAAGCAGCAGCAGAGAGAGTTAATTGCAGCCACTCAATTAACTAGTCCACCTGGACTAAGAGAGCTCTGTAAAAAGCCTCATGTGAGACACAACAGAGAGATTTCTTAGCTCACATTTGGACTGACAGAAGGAGAGCAGAGAAGCCTACACACAGACACTGTCTTGAGAACAAAGACAGATCAAGACACCCAAAGTCCTATATTTGCTGGACACCGAGGACCCAGGAACTTGCCAGTCACTGACATGGAGGGCCACCTGCCAAATGTACATCCTGAGACTTTGGGGTTATAGGCTGGTAATGGGAATATCCCTCCAGTCCTGCAGATAGGGTCTGGGTTAGTAAGTTAGCCCTTACAAAGGTATAGGGGTTTGTTCTTTTGTGGTTTTTGAATGTTTTGTCTGGATAAATGAAAATGCTCAATAAAGCATAGATATGTTCATCTAAATTATATGTTCCTCTGCACACATCTCTTACAAAGTTCCTACAAGATTATGTTAAAAACCTTAAATTCTACACCGAGACTATACAAATATTTAAACTTATGTATAGCATAGTATGGCAAGAAAATTATATCCTAGTGACTTAGGATGTAAAATTGCTCTGAAACTAGAAGGCTCAGGAACTAGAGCCCAGTGTGGCCAGGAGCAAAGGGAAACATATACAATGCTCAGGCAGGGGCTGGAAGTCACTGGCTGCTATTAAACCCTTTAACAGGTGCATCCAATATAGCAGGCTGCCAGTAATCAAAATGTCCA